>NC_050190.1:15611543-15729043 GCF_008315115.2 Sander lucioperca | reverse complement strand
GCCGGTTAGCTCAGTTGGTTAGAGCGTGGTGCTAATAACGCCAAGGTCGTGGGTTTGATCCCCGTACTGGCCACTGGTTTTAGATAAAAGATGTTATATCCCACATAGTAGTAGTCTTTTGGTCTGAGTAAAGTTGTTTTGCAAATGATTTAAGCCATGTTGTTATACCAGGCTGGAAATGTGACCGTAATGTAGGGGCTGTTTCTACTTGACTTTATGTTTACCAGAATTGTCACTCTCCCTGGTAAGGCAGAAGCTCCTCTATTATCAGCACTGACCACCAAGGTATAAAATGACTGGTGTCAAAGGGCACTAGGGCATGTTAGCTCGTGTGGGTTGGTTACTTCAAGGCTGAACCTCTCAGAGATCTTTGAGGTTTTTATCTTGACACTAATTAACACCAACTGAACACCTGTTTTATTTACCCTGTGAATTCCTACATGGTGACTTGATGCTCATCTAACCTTGTTTCTTTATCACCCTCTCTTTTTTTTTTTGCTGTTCTGTGACAGGTGGAATGTGCCGTTCACAATCCAGAGCCCCACATCAACACAGAGAGCACAGCAGATACTCCCGTCATGGGCCATGGCTGTGTCTGGGTGAGACATTTTTCCCACTTTGTTTAGAAAAGAAGCACCGTGTTTGCTTACATTTCAACATTACACAAAATGAGTTTATTCCAAGGGTTATAACTACAATAATGTGGACTTCTTCCGCCCAGAGCAATAACTAAAATCGTAGTTCTGGAGGAATACATTCATGGGCCTCAACCCTGAAATCCGAGTCTCGCGCTAGGTGATGTGTTGAGTGGCTTTAACAACTGTTTATTGGCAAATAGTCTCGCAGTCCTTTTATTTTCAGAAGCTAAGATTATTTAAGCTCAACCACTTTTCTGTCAGTGAGTCCGACTCTGAACTGTGTTCCACTATAATGTGTTAGCTGAGCAGATGGTAAGCTTTTGCTGTTCAGTTTTAAATGTCTAATGTCTCCTTGAGAAAAACAATATGGGTTTAAAAATTATTGCTTCAGTACTTGAGTTTTTCTCAAAATAAACAATGACTGTCATAACCATGGTAATCACTGCTGATGCAGTGTTTTTGACCATCAGGGAAAACCTTGAGTCTGTTGAAAATATAAACATCACTCTAGCTGGTTATTTTTATTGTGAGGTAATGTATGAACTGTTGATAAAAGATGTTGAACTGAAAAGTGATTTATTGGAGTTGTTAGATTTGAGTCAACATTAACATAATTTGTAACAAATAATGTTTTAGGAGATTAGTATTGGTCTCATAGGATTTTGCCTTTAGCCTCTTATGACATGAATTTGATGCATACTTATAGGAATACTTCAGCTGTTTTCTTTCTTTTACTTGTACTGTGGTTTCCGTGCTGGGTATCTCTTCTAAGATGTTAAATAACATATTTATTAACAAATAAATTAACAAATTATTTATTTATGAATAATAATCCATCTACGTAAATGAATGAACATATCCCTAAAACAACAAAATCTTTGTTTAGGTTGCAAGTTGCACCAACCAGATGGGGCAGATATCCATAGTAGCCATGCAGAGCTCCAGCCCTAAGGTGACTGAGTGTTTCAATGTAGAGTCCCGTATCCTCTGCATGGCCTTCGTCCCTTCAGAGCAACCCCAGGAGAATGGCGAGAATGTCCCCGAAAAAACCCATGTCCCCACAGTGAAGGCCAGCGATTCTCCCAGTGTCTGTCTGGGCATGGAGGAGGGCAGGTACAGACACAGTGTACTTACAAAAGTGTGCCTTTTAATGTCTACAAGTTACAATAAATGTTTTTTTTTTTTTGAGTCAGCTGTTCCCACACACCATGCAATATGTTACTTTTTAATAAGAGGACAGTCTTTGAATTATGCATCCATAATGATAAATGTCAGGGTTTAATTATGCATGTATTAATGGTAAATGTCAGGATCAAAGAACTAGGGTGTCTTTCTAGACTTTTCATTTCGCACCAAAGTTTATCGGTAGTACAGAGAGAGATCCAACATAGTGGTCAATATATTTATGGTACTTGTCCACTAACTTCAATGGACCATCATGAAAGAGTGTTTGCTACAGGTTGTCGAAAAGCACTCTTGTAATTGTAGGAAGTCACATAATAAAACAAATAAAAAAATAAAAAGTACATCAAATAAAAAATCAATAAAAAAAATCAATAATTTCATCACAAAGAAGGTTCACTTTTTATGTTTGGGTAAAATGGGTTTAATTAAGTTTAAGTGACTTTAGGGAAAAGTTTTAGACTAAAATCTAAAACTCGATCATTCAAATTGTGAAATTATGCTCATTTTTACGAGTCGACAAATGTCCCTTAAACAACACGAAATAATGACTGAAGGCAATAAGTTCTCTAACTGTATCTACTGCCAAACAGTTATTGATAACATGCATATAGAGGTGTTTATAAAAGAAGCACTCTGTATAAAGTTTGGTTCTAATTTTATCTCCTGTCCTGTTCAGCATCATTGTGTATAAGAGCAGCCAGCGGTCCAAGAAAGTACGTCTGCAGCATTTCTTTACCCCAGACAAGTCCACCGTCACCAGCCTGGTCTATAAGAAACACTGTCTGTACGTCGGCCTGGTCAGCGGCTCTGTGGCGGTCTACTCCAGATCACAAGGTGTGTGTTTCAGAAGGGGAGGGACTTGTCAATTTGTGTATCTCATCTGATATAGTCTCAGAATTCTGCTGTTGTAATGTTTGTTGATACTCTTAAATAGCTATAATTAGGGCAATTACGAGGTTAAATCACTGTTGTGTGAAACAGAAATCAGTCCCTCCAGAAAAACGTGATTATGCAATCGTATAATTCAATGCATAATCAGCCAAAGTCCGCATATTTATGCGTGGGCCGCATTTTTTCAAATACGCCGCACTTTCGCCGCATAAATTGCCGATTTCCGTGCAAAATATGCTGGGCTTGCATGATTTCATAATCCCCGCATTTTCGTTGCAAAAAAGTCACATATATCTTAGCAGAAAGTTGAAAAATGTTGCGTTTACTTCACACAAGAGCAGCCATTTTCCCCTGTTGCCATGGGAACGTTATGAAGTGACGTAATTACGCGACGTGAACATCATCGAAAAGCTGCAAACCCCGCGACGAAGCCATGATGAAACCGCAATTTTTGCAAGTTCCCGCAATTTCATCGCATAAAATTGCATAAATATCGTGCATATTCCATCGCATTTTTTAAGAAAACGTGCCGCATAATCAAGGATTTTTTTCCGCAACAATCACAAAAAAACTCCGCATTTTTCTGGAAGGACTGAGAAATGCATTCATTGAGTTAATTAGATTTGGTTTTAAAACTGTGTCGGCTGACCGTGTTTACCTCGATATTGAGTCTGCACCAGCCCTGGGTTTTGTAACCGTCAACCATAATTGGCCATGTACATGAATAAAAGCACTGTTGCTGACTTGGTAACTTTGTTGTTAGATTTAGCAACTTTTAACACACTTCTGCTGACCTGATTTTCCAAAAACAACCAGCACCATATCTGATGAATTATAGGCAGAACATTTATGTGTTACAATGCTGAAACATTTGGCAACACTGAATGACAGGGAGAAACATATGCTGAGATTTTCTTTTGTGGTCGCTCTAACTGCTATTTTCTTTCTCTGAGTCACTGGGTTACCGTTAGTGTGTAAGTCAGAGGCTCACTGTGTTGCTCGAGGTCAAGGGGTCTCCTGTGCTCTGTGTTGAGGTTCTGTTTCTGTTTGCTCGGTTGTCTGCGAGAAGCCAATCTGTTTACGGTGACCTATTTAACGTCTTCCCTCCCCAGACGAGCACAGACACGTAATGGGAGCGGATCTGAGCTGCACTCTTTCCACAGTCTTTCACATTCTGTGTTTAGTTCCATCTCTTATTGGCTTTCATAGCGGTGCAAACGGAGGTCTCTGAGTATCCTCCTTTCTCTGTCTCAGTGTTTTTCTCTGTCTTTGTCTGCTTTTTCTCTGTGGCACATAATGTGGGTAAAGATAAGTACATATTTTCAGAACATGAGGACACAAACTCCTTGTAATTCTTGGCTGTCAAATATAAGTATTGGTATCACTATCATGTGATGCCACTAGAGGCATATTTTATTAACCTCAGTCACACATATTCATCTCCATAAAAACATCTCCAAGGAAGAATTTTTAAGTGTCCTTTCTCAATTTCTACCTTTGTTGTTCTGTTAAGTTGGTCTGTTACCTGTGTCTAGGCTGCAAGCGTGTCAGACAGATTTAGGCTTGTGTGTGTGTGTGAGAGAGAGAGAGAGAGAGAGAGAGAGAGAGAGAGAGAGAATATACAGATGATGACTTAAAAACAGAAACACAGGAGGAACAAAAGTCTGCCTGAAAGAAACAGTATGTATCTAACCGTTCAGGGCTACTCATTGCGCCTTGTTTTGATGCACATGTCACCTCCCCCCCCACCCGCTTCATTCTCCACACACCAATTATTAGACACTGGCACAGAGTATGCCAGTGTTGGCCTTTGGTGTAACTGAATGTTTCAACCGTTTCAGTAGCTGCTTGTCATCATTCATCAACACTGGTGTGTCAAATATGTTCTCAGAAGAAAGTCCTAGCCCTAGATCTTTGAGTCTGATTTGTATGGTTTCTTCCCATCAGCTCTGTCACTGGAACATTATGCCTGATGCTAAAATGATGAGTCACCCTGTATAGTTTGGTAGGGAAACTGTTCCCGGCATCCCTGTTGTAATGCTGCTCAAGTCACAATCACAGTGAAAGGCTCATTAGCATTTAAAGTAGACCTACGGTTTACATTGCAGGGAAGAAAGCAAGCAGAACTAGGAAAATGATCAGCGTATATGCTTTGATGTTAAGCTGTCATCTGATTTAAGGAGAATCAGAATCAGAAAGGGCTTTATTGCCAAGTACGTTGCACATACGAGGAATTTGTCATGGTGTTGTTGGAGCATGTCACACATACAAATATAAGAAGGATAAAAAGAATATAAACAATATAAGTATAAACATATACACACAGTATGTATTAATAACGATAAAATAAAATAAAATAAATAGTAAAATAAGTTAAACAGTAGTAAAAAGGAACGGTACAGAGTAGGTACAGTAGGTACAGAGTATTTACAGTGGGGTGTGGAGAGAGTCAGGATGGATTCCGGGCCTTGTTAATAATGAATAGTGAAGAGACATCAAAAACAACAATGACTTAAAAACAACTGAACAGACGGGGATGTAGCTTTGTCTTTAAAGTTATCAGTGCTGAGTTATCCTGCATGGAAATGCTATCCTGCTGTAGATGCAGTGTGTCTAAAGCTGGCCAGTCATCCTCATTCTGCCACGCTTGTTGTTTCCTTTCATGAGTGACTGTGTGAGAGATGGAGACAGAAGGAGGCAATGATTCGGCAAAGGTCACACGTCATAGCCAAACATTTAGAACATAAACTCTGTTCTTGTCTATTGTGCCATCCTGCAGCATCTATTTTGTTCTCCTCATGGGAGTATTGTGCATCATTTGTTGTTTGTTGCAGCTTTGTCAAAATAAGAAAAATGATTGGCTTGTTTAATCAGCGTTCACTGTCTGGTTTGTGTGCAACTGTTTGCTCACACACAAACACTGTGATGAGTGGTTTGTTGCAGCTGACACTGACATGAAGGAATGCTACAGTTTAAGAAGTGGGCAGACTTACATAAGACTGCAGGTTGGCACTCCTGTCATTTCTTTTTCCTTTTCTCCACTGCTCCTTTTCTTTTTCCGTTTCATTTTTTTTTTCTTCTCATGTGCATCTACCTACACAGTGTGATTTTTGCAATAATATACACAGGGCATTGCTGGAATGCTAATCCCACTAGCCCCTTTAGTGGGAGATTACCCTCACTTCCCCAGTCATTACTGTACCTCTGAAAGAACATCTCTCCCTGCATGGCACCTCTGCCTTCAATAGCCGCCTTTGTGTCTTTTCTTAACAAACACTATTGGGGAGGCCTCATTCACTTCCTGGCCTAGATTAGCTAAGGGAATGTGGTATCTGGAGGAAATGAAGTCTGTATTCAACACAGGGCCCTTTTATTTAAAAGTACATGTCAGTAAAAAAAAAAAAAAAAAAAAAGGCAATTTTTACTGATGCACATTACCTACCGTATTTGTGTGTAAAATGTATCAAATGTATAACTTTTTTTCTGTTCATTTTATGACTGCATTGATTGCAATCTAAACCAGTAAATATGATGGTTGCAGAAATGTAATGTGCTGATATTTATAAAGGTACTGCATGGGGTGTTACATTGCAGTAGAGCTGGCACTGTAGGTGCCCAGGCACATGTAGAACCCAGTGTGTAGGAGGTGTGTGTGGGATAGAGATCAGCTCTGACTAATGCTGTGCAGTCCATCTATATTCACAGTGAAGGATGTGAAAACCATCAATGGCCACTCCACCAGCATTAGCAGAATCATAAATACAGATTACCTTTTCAGGCGATATTTATAAAGACAGAGTGTCTGTTACTGTGTCTTCCATACAAAAGAATAAACCATTTTGCGTGAACTATTACATTAACAATTGCTAGGTTAATATTGCAAAAGAGAATACAATAATATAAATACAAGAGATGTACACTACAGTACAATTTGTTGCTTATGTTTCACCATGCTGCAACTTTATTAGATTTCAGATCCTTAGTGAATATATATGTATTGTGTGTTTGCATATGAACTGCTTTTTTGTTCATAGGGTATTTTGTGAAATGCAGATTGTTTGTTTATTTGAGTACTGAGGTGCCAGTGTTGCGTTTGTTGTTTCAGATGGTTTGTGGAGCAGCGAGGAGCCCAAAGTGCTGAAACTGGGAGTCCTCCCAGTCAAGGCCATGCTGGCTGTGGAGGAGCACCTCTGGGCTTCATCAGGTGGACAGGTCTTCATCATCAGCACCCATACACACTGTGTCGAGGTACGTAATCTAGCTCTGATACTGTTTAGGCTACTATTACATACCATGTCTACAACATGTGTGTGTGGTGTTAATAACCCCCCATAAAGTTACGAATAGAGGTACATTTTGAGGGTGGATTTATTTGTTGTTAGGGAGATTTCCCAAGAAGCAACCCTTGTGAACTCAGTCACTAAAAGTACAAAGAACCTCATTTCCCTCCCCGCGATTTCTTCTTTCCATATCCTGAAATATGGATGCTATTCCCTGTGTGTGTTTTTGGCCTGGTTTGGGGAATGAAAGCAACTGCCATGGGTCCAGGAATAGTAACCTTCCTGTGACATGCACTCACTAATAATCTGTTTAGCCTCATTAAGCTCATTATGTTGAACCACCTGCCTGTCTCGCTCTCTTTTCCTCACTGAGGACTTACAGTTAGTCCAGAGTGGTGACTGTAAGTGAACCAGGAGAGACAGACACATAGAGGAATAAATGGTGGGATAGATACAAACAAAGACGTCGATGAATTATTTAGTACATACTTATTTAAATAAAAGGTAGATACAGTATGATGAACATTAAATGTGTGCAAAACAAAATGCAGGACATTTACATGTCATGCTCCTTCATCAACACATTTTATCAGAACCGTGTACTGACACGCTTGTGAATGGACTCTCCTTATCCAAATATAACTCCACCTACATGTAACGCAATGTGTGGAGAGATTATGTAACCAGTGGTGATGGAAAAAAGCCCAGTGTATTGGTCTCCATGCACAGAGAATTCAAAATTACACTCAGCACATACGTGAAATCTATTCAAGAGTAAAACCAAGAGTTAAAGAAAAATGATTTATAAAGTTGATCTAAAACATCGGTAAATACTTCCTTCTGTGTGCTTCCTGTTGTGACTACACCTGACAGTCTGTCTCATTATGTTCTGAAATATTTAAATCACCCCTGAACAAACATCTGTGGTGCATTTGTCCATGAAAACAAACATTGTTTCATATCTTATGTTGCCTATTGTAGAAATGTGATGCTTTTGATTCCATTTCCATGCTAAAGCATAATCACAGGGTCCCAGACATTACAACCACAGACAATGCATGAGATACTGTAGTCTAAACAGATTGAGAAAGACTTTCTGTGGGTTGATTGCTTTTCAAAAAGTTTTTTTTCTAGTTTGTAGTCACACACAGCCAACCCAAGAGAGTCAAAATTCACCCTGTAGCCACCGTCATGTTAGGCTTGGGTTTTAAATGTCAATAACAACAGTATACAGTGCTGTTAGCGCAACAGTCTGTTGCATTCTTTTTTTAACGTCAGTATTCTCTCATAGGCAGACGGTCACACTGACTAACAGCCAGGCAGCAACCTGCTACACAGCACAAGAGTGTGAACAACAGATTCATTGAAATGTGCTTTAGTCTCCTTCTCATCTAACTTACAAACATGAGCACACGTCTAATCTTGCACCTTAGATTACTGCTAACCTCAGTTTGCAGACTATATAGCTATTTAGCTGCTAATCAGCTACAGAACATTGAACAGCATGCAAATACCACTTTACACTTTACTTGGTCCGTTTACATGCAGGTACAGTTCTAACTCTCAATGCAGAGTAAAGAAAACACCTTTCAGTTTTTCTGGTAGGGGATCTTTTTTTTTTTTTACTCAGACTGTTCTCAAAGGTCTCATGTCTACTAGTACTTGCAAACTTATTGTGCTTAAAGTGCTTATTGAAAGGTCATGCCTAAGTCCTGTCACTCTGCCCTCTCTCCCCCATCCAGAGGCAGCTGGAGGCCCACCAGGAAGAGGGCATGGTGGTGTCCCACATGGTGGTGGCTGGGGTGGGCATCTGGATCGCCTTCAGCTCTGGTTCCACTCTGCGCCTTTTCCACACCGAGACCCTGGAGCACTTGCAGGACATTAACATTGCCACACCTGTCCACAATACACTGCCTGGTGAGACATACGTAACGTCCATTTCTAGACTGACAAAATATCAATCCAGTTTAGTTTCCAGTGGCTATTTAAAAGAAGACCTATAATGGGTATTTATTAAGTTTCTAAATTTCAGCATAACTGCGAATAACATTAAGCCTTTTCAGGTACTTATTCATCACACAATGAGCATAATATGAATTAATTCGAGTAAAGGTAACCTGTTCAGGGTCAACTTACAAATAATTGTATAGTTATAGTTCAAATATTCAGCATCAAAGACATAATTTAGTCAGTCTACATTGCTAAATTGCTTTGTTTCACTGTTTCTCATTTCTCTGCATCCCATCCCCTACATTTTATTTTTGTTGGACAAATACAATCCAGTTGGGATCTTCTCATTCCATCCCCAAAGTAACCAGTAGGACACTCCTGGAGGTTTAAGATGTTAAATAAAAAGCATCACACTCACACACAAACAACAGCTGCCTGTTTAACATACTGGTACTGTTTTTTTCTTGGTGGTTCAAACCAAAAGCAATCCTTTTGAATTGTTTACGTATTATTCTATATATTAACTAATAACAAAACGTACTGTACTGTAGTATTCAAAGCCTTGTGGTTTATGATTCAGTCATGGTGATTCTGTGGTCTTACCATCTTTACCACATCAACAACCACCTCTCAGTTCTCTTCGCCTGCCCTTGAGTGTCAGTCAGTAATGTGATCTGTACGCCTGACTGAGACTGAAACCTTTTCGAGAGTGTCAAACTGTCTGACGAAGAACAGCAAAGAATACATGTTCTCTCTTTTGATATCTGATATTGTGATCATCTAGTCAAATATACTTATTCAGACACAGCCCAGCATTTGTGGACTGTGATGCAAGTCCCACGACTTCATGTTTTCAAAGTGCTGTCTTACTTGGTGGCTGTCAGTAATTAGCTGACATCAGCGTAGGTGCTCATCCGGACAGCTGTTGTTATGGTTTTTCATGCTTTCGTCTTCCTTTAGTCTAAACATTGAATCAGGAAACTCTCATTTTGTCTCCATTCATAGTGTTGCATAAAAAAACCTTTTGACCTCGTCAAGGCATTATTTAAGGAAACTTGGCGTGTTCTGGAAGGCGCTGTCTAAAAGGCAAATCCAACCCCAATTTAAAAACTTGTGAAAACAAATAATGGGACATCCTTTGGATCCAATGGATGATGATGAATTATGACATCACTTTGAATGTGAGTTCATATTTGCAGCTGAGCTTCCAGTTGAGCGAGTGGAGTTCGGTATAAAATTAACTTTCCCAGCTATCTGAAACATTGATAGTACCAAAGATCAAGAGCTTGTTTTGGAACTCGTTATAATGTTAGAAGTCCCATGTTGTAAAAAGTGAGATTTCCATGTCTTTTTTGATTTTAAAGCAGGTTGAGGTGCTATATAAATACTGTGAAAATTTTAAAACACTCTGGCCACAGAGAAATGCGAACAGCCCGTATTCAGAAACCGTGCCTTTAAACGAGCCGTCAGGACTTCCGTACGGTTGTGATGTCACAACTGTACTATATATAAGTAGGAAGTGCCGCTACAGTGCCATTACAGTCATTCCCCGGCTGCAACGATGTTGCAGAGATGCCGAGAGTGCAAATGCAGAAGACACGGAAATGCTGACCAATCAGAGCAGACTGGGCTTTTTTGAGAGGGGGGGGGGTCTTAGACAGGCGCCAAAACGAAGGGTGAATATCGGTATATTCAGACAGACCATATGTGAAAAATAATGTGTTCAAATAACATGTTCTGGTAAAAACCCAAAATACGTGTATGAACCTGAAAATGAGCATAATTATGTGAGCTTTAATAAATCCATCACTTAAAAAGTAGGAATTAACACTTTCACGACTAACAAGTAACCTCAATCAATCAGAATGTTATGCTGACACAAAATATGAACTGTAATGCCAGATAAAACCAAACCTATCTAGATTAAACATTAACAACAATGTAGGAGTATAACATACCTAATATAGCATTACTAGTGAGTGCAGTAATTTAGATGAAAACAGTGGTTTGTCCCTGCTTTGAAAAGAAATTTACTGTAATGGCTCACCTTTGATCTCTGAGTATGTAAGGCACTGCAGGTATAAACCCGTCATTACCAGGTTGTAATGTCTGTAGAACAGCGTCAGAGGCGAGACAAATGAGCCATATTTCACAGACGATTGGATACCAGATGAGTTTAATATGTAACATACAGTGTGTCCAAAACCAAGGAGTGTATTGCGTCGTACCATAACACTGTTTATAACTGTTTAATGGGCTCTTTAGCACAGGCATGAGTTTTGTTACTATGGCGATGGTCGTCATCACAGTAGATGATATTGTATTTAGTGTGCGGCAGTTGGTTGTGAAATAGTTTCCTGCCCAAACATTGTCGCCGTCAAACCAAATGACTGTTACTGTGACAGTTGTCCCAGGCTGAAGTCATCAGAGCGTCCTACTGCTGCTTCGGATCTTGTAATCTGCTGCGTTACATCAGCTTGACCCCAAAAACACACAGCCCAAAAGGATGATTGTTTTTGTTTTTTTTGCTTCTGTTGGTATGTAGTCAGGATTTGTGCAGTCCAATCGCTGCTGCGTTCAATCTCTTTTTTCTCCATGCTGAGTAATGCAGACAGCTGTGGTTTAGCGTGCCTTTAATTTCACAAAGCATTCTTTGTAATGTTGAAGTTTTATACACTCATTGCCTTCCTCTTGAAACTGGATTGCACATAAATTTGATTCTTAAATGAGGTTTTGATTTTAGTTTTGGTTGTTGATGACAGCTGTGGTTTCTCCTGTATATGTATTGTGGTCTGCAGTTAATGACTACTAACCTGCAGTTGTTCTGTGCGATCTCATCTTCAGCATCATTAGCTGTGCTGTCATTAGCCCAGCTTGGCCTAGACTGTGTGCACATTTAGTCTTCAGAGGGACTTCTCTATTATTGCCATAAGGTAGCAATAACATTCAGAAAGGCCTCAGAAGTATGTAGCAAAATGACAAAAAAGGAATGTGTGGAGGGTGTGTAACATCTGGTAAAGCAGGTTAGCTCTTTTCATCACACACTTCTTCCACTTCAAGCAGAATTTATTAATCCGCAGAATGCCAGATCTCATGTAATGAGCTTTTGGGAGATGGTTTTAAATACCATGTGGAGAAAACTATGAAGACAGAATCCAATGCTGTGAAGGCTTGAATACAAACTGCAACAAAGGACCATCCACTCACAGCTTTTCGTATCCATGGCTACAAGTTGTTCAATGTGGCACAATGGTTAACAGCATTGCTGCGCCATCATGCCTCCGTCTGCAGAGAAAACTGATTTATGAACAGTACTGGCAACAGTAGAAACACTAAATGTACAAACAAAACAAAGTTTCCTTAAGGAAATCCCTAATTGCATGTAAAAATGTAAGAGATGACCGACCTGGAGTATCCACACTGACTTGATATTGTGGGAGACTCACTCTGATACCCAGTGTTTAGAGTTACAAGTGGAAGGCCTCTTTGTCAGACAGATGTGAATGATAAAAGCTGCCTGCTTCGGGACCTCACTGCCCGTATTAGCTAATAGGATCCATGCAACCGCAGAGGAAGCTGGTTCTGGGACAGACCACCACACATGAGATCTTTCATCCTCTTGGCCTTGCCATTAAGAGCTCACTTCCTCTGATAACAGTATTGGGTCCCTGGACTGTCAGACAGCATGGAAGTCAAAAGTTGTTTATACAATTTAAATCACCAATAAGGTTATGTGGTTGTGATTTAGATATTTTAATGAAGCAGTTGCATGAAGTCCACCTGTCTGCCGTCTTTTTCGTGGTATGTTGTGATGGTGATTTTCCAGAATGCTCCACATTGGCGTTTATCGCCGCAGGCTGCTGCTGTGGAACAGAATCAGACCAAAAAATGTGCTGTTTCTGCACAAACTCTGATGTAATTGGAACTGCCAACCAAACTGTTTGTACAGGAGGGACTGCCTGCAATCGATGCGTTGGAGTCAGTGTGATTGGTCTTTCATCTGCAATTCTTTGCTCCATTAATGTACATTTACTGAGACAAGCTAAAAAATAATATCAGCTTATTAGAAAATGACAAAAAGTAACTTTGTTCTGAGATTTACGCATCCCCATTCTCCAGGAACTTGCATTATCAAGCAGGGATATTATATTACAGATGCAAGTTTTGCTTGTCCACAGAACACACAGTCAGGCTCACAATCTGAGACATGGGGCGTTGTCTTCAGTGTGAATGCCTCTATAAATGCTGCAGTGTTGAATGCAGGAGGTGGTCTAGGTGGGGTTATCCTTCTCATGTTCCTGCATGTTGGAGCAATTCTGCTAACTCCCTTCACTGCAGACAGGAGTTTCTCACCCTGTACAAGCGCTAAACCGACAGCAAGCTAATATGCTTTAATAGCAGTCATTTACACTGGAATTTATAGCTAGTGTTTATTAAAGATTCTTCTGTGACTCATGTTTTACAGTAATTTAGTGGTATTAGTAGTTGATTGGGTGATAACTTTGGCACTGTGCTGTAAAGCATAGTACTTTCTCTCTACATTTCCAAGTCTTAATCTGAATATATACATATATAATTTCCTCTGAATTAGACATCTGAATTTAAATCCCTCTGGGACCAAGTGAGTTCCACTGTATCTATTTTCCAAAGTAGGACAAGAAATCCACATCAGGAAAAGCATAAAAGCTGTAATATAGTCATAAAATGCTCATACTGCAGAAAAAGTGAGGCAAATCATTGTGTACATAACTTTTAAATTTAATGAAAGCAAGAATATCTTAAAAAAAGCTCTTCATAAGCACTTCAAATAGCAGTAGTCCTCCATCAAAGGAGACTGTACCGTGATGATGTCTCAAAGGGTGGTGGCTGGCCGATGTGCTGAGGTTCTAGTTTGCCTTTGTCTGCTGTTCTGTGACCTAAATAGGAAGTCATGCATGGCCTAATGGGAGACAAACATCAGGGGGGGTCAGTAAATAAAATCTCCAGCACTCCTTTGTTTGTACGCCACCATTGTTGGACACATCCCAACACAGATAAGACCCTTATTTCTGAGCGAGCCCTCGGAGATACAAGGAATGAGTAGACAGGATAGGACTGAATGACATGCTGTATCTGCACTGTGAAGAAGCTCCAGTTTAAACTTAAGTCTTAATTTGATCTTCTCCTTGGAAACATTTCAGATTGACATGAAAATTAAGTTACTATTCCTAATGATCAGTGAGGTATACAGTGTATGATACTGTATGTTCAAATATTTGTGACACTTCCATTGTGTGAAATTAACTTTCTGGCTTGCCTACTAAGGGCTAATGGTATTTTCCTTTCTGTTTTTTTAAATGGCTAGACTGTTGGTCTGGCTAGAACTTCACTCCATATGTCAACAACTATTAGATAGATTTCTATGAATTGTATACGGACATTCATTGTCCCCAGAGGATGAAGCATTCTGACTTTGGTGATTCCCTGACCTTTCCTCTAGCCCCACCATGAGGTTGACACTTTAGTTTTTTTGTGATGTCTTGACAACTATTGAATGGATTCCTTTGAAATTTGGTGCATACATTGATTTCCATCTCAGAATGAATTATAATCATTTTGATGGTCCTCTGATCCTCTTATTAGGAAACGTTAGCATGCTAACATGCTAAACTAAAATTGAACATGGCAAACATTATACCTGCTAAACATTGGCATGTTAACACTGGCATTGTGAGCACGCTAGCGTTAGCATTTAGCTCAAAGCACTGCTCTACACACCAATGCTGCACCATCTGTGTGTGTGAATGTTAAGTCGCTTTGGATAAAAGGGTCAGCTAAATGAAATGTAATGTACACCCTCACAGAGCCGTAAACATGGCTCACCAAACTTTTCTCTCAATGATGCAGTTGATAAAATTTGTGTTCATGTCCTTGAGTGAACAAGATTTATATCTGTTAAAATAAGATGTGTGTGTGAATTGAGGACCTAGAACACTTCAAATAGCTTTACAATAGGAGTAATATATTAAGAGGGTTCCTGCGAGAGAGACTGAAAGAGCAATTACTTACATTGTGCTGATCTGATGTATTTCTAGACTGATCGAATGACAAAAATAGGGTATTATTGTAATGTTTGGGATTTGCTCCTCCCTCCTGCTGTTGGTTGTCAGGACTAAGTGCAGATCAAAGTGGTGCTCTGGTGTAGGATCAGGGCCAAAGCCGGGCCATGTTGACGTTCACTCTGGGTTTATTTTAGTTCACCCTCTGGGTGGGGAACTCCAAATATTATGAAAGGAGGAAGTTGAGCAAGGCCCCCGACCGGCAGTCTGTGTGTTTCTGCTAACTCTGGGCCCTCATTAGAAGCACATGTGGGCAGGACTCAGGGCCCAGTCTTCAACTGTACCTGCCTGCCTATCTGGCATGATTCCAGGGAGAATGGAAGTATGGAAGTATAGCGTGTGTGTGCCCCATGCAAGGGGTCAGCTCTAGTGAGGGGGGTCACGCAGAGAGACTGGCAGTAATTTTTCCTAAACCCCAAGAGGATTACTTTGAGAGAGGAAATTCAAGTCAAGCTGTTGCAGCAGTAATGACTCATGACAGTCTCGCCTCCCACATAGCAGGACCGAAAAGACATTTTTGCAAAACCTCAGATTCTTACTACAATTAAAAAAAATGTCTTACTAGATACCATTTGTTGCAAAGCTTATTCCTGACAAAGCTCCCGTGTGGGTCTGAGATGAATGCCAAATTCCACATAATAAGTCACCTAACAGAGCAGGCTGTCAGCAAGCCTGGCTTTATTGCCATCCTTGCTAAAAGGTGCTGTTAAACCAACAATCACGGCTTTTACAGTCCAAAGTGTCATCACAGTGATTTTTCTGACCAGGAGGGAAGGGAAAAGGTCAGGCCAGATTGTCCTGTTGTAGCTGCCACAGAGGCAGAGCTCCTTGCTTAATTACAGTATTACGCTTCACTCGTTCTGTTACAAAACACTTTTGTGTTTGTTTGTTTAACTCGAAGTGAACCATAATGGTGCATTTTTCTGTGTTCAGACGCTTGACAAGAGCTGCTTTTATCCAGGCTGCTCTTTACGTTGCTCTGGAGACAAATAACCGTTGAATATGGTTGCTGCACTCACTGAAAAGATACACCTCCCTCCCGCGCACACCACACTGTATTCAAGTGGCCCATTAACTATGCAATTCTCTTATTTTCCAAGTCTAACAGATCATGCTTAGCGCTGGTAAAAATCCCTCAGGGTGGTAAAATATGTTTGTCAAGAAACATTCGTTAGCTGTGTCTCTCTCAATATTTCAAACTAAATAACATTTATGGAAGATTAAACCAATGTTGGATGGATTGGATTTGGATGGATTTAAACCAATGTTATAGCCTGACAAGCCTATAACATCAAGATGTTGGGTCTGGGAACTCACCGTTGACATGGCTCAATCCGAGGGGCGGGATAAACGATTGTTTTTCATATTCTCTCTGCACGCAATGGGATAGCGCTACAACCAAGCAGAGCAACGAAGAAGGTAGCAGAGCTAGTTGATAGATAAAACTTTTGCCATATGCCATATAACACATCTTCCTTTTTTAAGAATGACTTCAGTGCCGTTCTTTGTTCTTTTCTCAAAGAAAAGCTTAACTCCAAATCTTCCAGAATCGCGGCCAAAGCCGATTCGAAAGACTGCTGTTCCCAGCAGCAGCAGCCATAAGCCCGCCCACCGACTCCATACACAATGTGATTGGCCCGGCCAGAGTTTGGTTTTTCCAGCTCGCAAGCCAACGGAGAGTTGTTAGACCCCCTGGCTGCAAATTGCATTTGCTGCCACTAGGGTGCGTCTAGATTTCTAGGCTACCAATGTTATGCTTCTGTTTGTTTTTTTCTCCGTAGGAAACCAGAGAGTGTCAGTGAGCAGTCTGCTGGTCTGTCATGGTCTGCTGCTGGTAGGGACCAACCTGGGGGTGACTGTGGCCCTCTCTGTCCCCAGACTGCAGGGGATCCCAAAGGTCACAGGTAACACTGAAACATTACTGTGTCCCATATCCAAATGTACTTACATGTAGGCCTCCAATTTAGGATTATTTTCATTATTAAGTTGATTTTGATTAAGTGATTGATCATTTAGACTATGAACAGTTAATGATTGCTTTTTAATAAAGGCTTCTCACCATCTCCTAGATTGACACTTTCAAATTGCATGCTTTCTCCGACCAACAGGCTACACCCAAAGTAATTCATACAGTATCATAATGTAAAACAGAGAACATCAGCAACTCTTCACATTGTATCTTAGCTTCACATCAACACACAACTAGCATATGGTTGGCAAAAAGAAAAAAAGCGTTGGGGAATATCGCTTTCAATTATCAGATATGTATACAGGCGATACAATGAAGTGAATGTTAAAGTGGCTGTACCTGTTGTCAGGTCGGGGTATGGTGTCCTTGCACGCTCACAACGGTCCAGTCAAGTTCCTCAGCGTGGCTGCTGCAGTGTGCAACCGGCCCTCTGGCCCGCCATCCTCCACCCCTCCTACCTCAGTCCAGCCAACAGAGACAGATGATGGGGAGAACAGCCAGCCCCCGTCAGATTCAGCCCTGACTCCCCCTCAGGGACGGGCCGTGTGGTTGGGAGAGGCGGGCTGCACTACCATGGCTCTCCAGGACTCCATGTCCTCCTCATCCTGCGGCTCCCTAGCCCCATCCCAGGGCTCCTTGGAGCACGGGCCAGAGGACGGAGCTCTTTATGACATGCTCCACGACCCGGTCCATCAGCAGAGGGGCCGCCGGTCCAGCAAGGTGGATGTCAGCTCTTTGCTGGTGGTGTCTGGGGGTTTGGGCCACCGCAGGGTCAGCAAAAAGACCAAACAGTCTCGCCATGAGGACACCACCTCTACCATCATGATCTGGCAGATCCCTTTACTCAACATGTGACACTAAAAGCACCTTGGTAGGTTGGAAATAACATTTTATCAATAGCCAGTAGAAAATGCAATTGCTTACTTGTATAAGGATCTTACCTATATTCTCCATCTCTTTTTTCAGGTTAAAGCAGAAGTGCTGCACACAACTGTCACAAGGAGATCTGTTGCTACACGTAAAAGAATATTTGGGATCAATCAAAACTAAAACCGAAATGCATCAAGCGCTCCACAATACTCCGATGATATTTCTAATGATGTCTCTTACCATAAAAAAACAAAGGATGAATATAACCACTCAATCATGATGCGTGACGGAGCGTTACACCACCCTACAGACCAGTCAGAGGAAGTACTGTACTTGTTAAGGATATACTTGTTTGAAAACACTGAAAGGTCTTTATTTTCACCCTCTGACAAAGTTGGTTGTTGTTCTGTAACATGGCTAATACATTACTCTCCAGTGTTTGTGCCATACCAGTTGACTGTATATGGCTTCAGTATTCAAATCAGTGTTGAAAAGAAATGACTTTGTCTTTCCTGAAAGGCGTGTAAGGTAACGATGGCGCTTTGAATCTGTTACATAAAGGCTTTATTGAGATTAGGATTAGGTTTTGGCCAGATCTTTAGATCATCAGTTAATGCCAGAGTTGTAAATATGAAGTATGACAACTCAGGATTACATGTGTATGAGTTTTGGCGTCAGCTTTTGGACCAGCTTGGTGCACCTACGATTCTGTTAACAGAGAAAAGGGATAGGAAAGGTGAAATGTTGATGACTGAATTAGTTTGGGAAGGCTTGATTTAAATCCCTGGCTGGCCAGGTTTCTATTCATGAAAGGGAAGAAAGGGTTGTTATCACCAGGAGAGGACCCCCCCCCATACATTTGTCTCACATTAGGATATTTAAAAAAAGATAAACAGCTTTATACTTTTGTCACAATGTGTAATGTACTTCTTGTATGTGTATTAACAAATTCATAAACTGTTTTATTGAGGAACCTGTTTGTACTTCATTTAGTCTTCATTTTCAAAGGATGAATGCAGTTCTGTGACTTAAAGTGAGTGTTTTTCATTGGAATATCCACTTTTTTAGGGCGTTTTCACACATACCTCATTTGGTCCGGACTTTCGGACTTTTTTGTTTGATCCGAATCAAAATTAGAGGTGTGAAACCTCCCCTGGACCACAGTCCGGATCAAAAGACCAAATTTTGGTCCGATAAAAAGAGGTGGTCTCGTCCGGACCAAACTGAACCATGGTCCGGTTCGTTTATAGTGTGAAAGCATTTTTTGGATGGTTCGGACTTTCGGACCAAATACAAGAAGCTCTGGCAGGCTCTCCTTGTGTTACAAGACCGGGGAATAGCTCCTTTAAGGAATAGCTCCGTGCTTAGTGTGTAGGCTACATGAGAGTGACGGTGAATGCGTTCAGAGCAGACAGCTGTCGGTTATCAGAGCTGAGAATACATCAGCAGTTTATTTGTTAAGTGATAGTAAATGTACAGTGTAGGTTTCCGTTTGTCTCTGAATAAATTCTCCAGAAAGAAAGTTTCCGTGTCTCGCTTCTCAACATCACAACAAAACAAAAAGAGCCGCAGCAGTCAGCTGAAAAAACTCCGACACAGAGAGAGGATACGAGAGGACGGGGAAGCCCGTCTACAAACCAATCAATTATAAGTATCTGGAGACGCAGCTCACGTATGTGATGACGGCAGGACGTAGTTTTGTCACGTTTAGATCTTTAGTGCGCTTGCATAACTGCAGTGTGAAACCAAAACTTACCGGATCAAATGTATACAATGTAACAAAAACATGAACCTTGGTCCGGACCTTGGTTCGGACTTTCATGTGTGAAAACACCCTTAATTTATCATCTATCAGTAGTTTTATTTAATTGATTTGATAACTCTCTTTCTGGGATATACATATCAATTTTGTGGCAACTTTTCCCACTTTTGTCAAGTTTCCAGTTAAACTAAATAATGCACAGGTGTTGGCATTTTGGTATAGCGGCAGTTACTGACTTAAGCCACGGATTTAAATAATATTTCAGACGGGCGAGGAAAGAGTGTTAGTGTGCCTATTTCTCTTGATTCAAACTAACCTTGTATTTCCACTCCACTCTGCTTGTGTGCAGCCATCAGTACATGCTGGGACTAGCAATGTGCCTGAGGGGCCGCAGGAACTGAGCCTGATACAGCTCTTCCGGGATTTCACTGCTCATTTCTCCTGCTGCCGAACGAAGACGGTCAAGACTTTTTCTCTCTTATTTCGCCCACGTCCACTGTTGCACAACCATGTTTCACTATATTGTCAGTTCTAACAAAAATAGATAAGATGATTCAGTATTGAGGTAATGCTACAATCCATGGCACTGTCAGCTTATCCCAAATATTATCTGATCAGATTTTTTGGTAGTAACAATGCTGACTGAACCTAAGATAATATTTAACTTTCTTAACTGAATACTGACTTGTATTTATTAACTACAAGTAAACCGTGGCAACACTTCAGTCTGACAGTATCTACCCAGTTATCAGTTTGTCTGGCTGGGTGTTAACTATTGGTCGCATATTAACAGCTCTGCCACTGGAAGTCTTGTTTTCCTTCTAACCCTGATGTTTCCATGGAGACCACTCATTTTGTGTATCAGTCTTCAGAAAGGTATTTGTTCTCGGAATATCTAAAACCAACCAGCTGAATGCCCTCTAATCTCACAGGGCTGATAGTGGTGTGATGCCCTTGCGGTGACTCCCCTCTATTTTTATATCTGAAGGCCAGTTGTTAAGACACAGTCTCCACGGTGGCGAGGTTATGGACCCTGGATAAAAAACGTCTTCTACTGCTGCTGCCGCCCTGTGAGGTTGTGCTATTTCTAATCAGGCCAATTCACGTGTGGAGTGTTTATGCCCTGTGTGCCTCTTTTATCACTAGAAACACTAGAAACCATTCCAATTCAAGGTTACTTTTCGATGTACGAATCACATATTATTACTGCTTTTACTACACAAATATGCCGTATGCTGAATCTTGATTGGTTCTGGCTTCATCTCTCGTAGGAGTTAGTCAAAAATGATGTTGGATCATTCCCGAAAGGAACATGTGACTCATATTTGCAGAGCATTGTTAGGCTGTCTTGGGTTTAAACCTATCGGTTAAACCTGCCTCGAGCAATCATGTCAGTTCTATGATAAGAGAGATGATAAACTGTCTCATACACAAACAGGTGGAGTGCACTAAATGGAACGTTTATGATTTGTGTGTGTGTGTGTGTGTGTGTGTGTGTGTGTGTGTGTGTGTGTGTGTGCGCGTGTGCGCGCGCGCGCGCAGTGTTGGGAAGGATACTTTCAAAACGTATTCCGTTACAGAATACATGCCCAAAAATGTCATTTGTAACGTGTTACGTTACTCAATCTGAGTAACGTATTCTGAATACTTGGATTACTTCCACATTGAATTGCATTTTATAAGTGTAGGAATGCGGCCATCACATACAAAAATCTAACCGCAGTCTAAGCTACCACGAGCTAATTTTAGCTAACGTTAGCTAGCATGTCAAACGAGATTAGTCAGTCTTTCAACGGCTCTGGGGCTAGTAAATCAGCACGTAGGAGAATGTAAAGTCGCACGTCAACTATAAAATAGCAAGGTGACCAGTAAAACTACAGCAGACGACTACTCTTGGCTAATTAAAAAAAAAAACATACTTTAAGATGCTTCTTCAGGTTGGAGGTGGAGTAATTTGGACGCTGAAAGGAGGTTGGTTGCTGGCAAGCAGAGGTTGCACTGCACAGTTATATTTCGTTCTCCTCTTTCTTTAATGTGAAATGCTGTTTGACTTTCCAAGATAGAAACGCATTTCTGCCCTGGCTCTGTTGTGCCGGTTCCGGCTCCATCTCTATATCAGTGATCACACAAATGGCTCATTTTTTCGTTTTCATATTGGGGCTTCTGGGAAATGCATGGAGTTGCTTTAATTTATTTAGAGAGTGAATAAACTCGTGAAACAGAGAAGTATCGTCATTACATGTAATCCATTGATTTCAACAATGTAGCGAACTGTATTCTAAATACCAACTATTTAAATTGTAACTGTAACGGAATACAGTTAGCCTACTCATAATTTGTATTCTGAATACGTAACGACGGTACATGTATTCCGTTACTCCCCAACACTGTGTGTGTGTTTTAGCAGGGGAGTGGAGCTTTTTTTTAATTTCATATCAATCCGGTGCCCACCCATCGTGGTACCCAGGACAGGGATGATGCGTAAAGGAATGTCGCATCTCTGGGCGTCCAGCGCGCGCACAACAGATGGAGCCTCGGGCTCCTGCTGTTGAGTGTAGGGTTAATACCGACTGAAGGGGGCGTGGCTTAGATCAATGATGACCGCCTCACTGTAGTCAACTGTATATATATAAAAAAAAAAAGACATCAAAAATCACTGTCCTGACAGGTCCGAAAGCAAATACCTCTGCTGCCCACGCTGGACAACTCCAGCTTCTTTGAGGAAAAGACTGAACGTGCGCAGCAGCTTCACACTTCCACCGGAGGAAATGAGTTGGCGACGCGCTGATCTGAAGGAGGTGCGACCTGAAATGACTGTTTGATCGTCCCTCTGCCTGCCTCGCCTCCACCACTAAACCCGGGAAGGTTTCCGTGCAGGAGCGGATGAAACAACCAGTTGAGAGGGTCGATGGATAAAAGGTGAACGGAGGGGATACACCAGCTGGATTCGTCGGTGAAGTAAACTCATGCAGGAGATCACAGCCTGGCTGCTTCATCAGGATTGCTACTGCCTTACGTAACGTTAACTGAGCTTTGTGGAGGTACTGGCAGCAGGAAACTGCTGGTGCCGAGCTGTTTAATCACAGCGAGGAAACGCAGGTAGGTCACATTACACGGTTAATGGACATACATCCTATATTTCTGGATTTTAATTCGTTTGAAATGAGGTCAACGTAAAATACTTATATTCCTTCTTGATTTGACTACTGTTCTCTCAGCGTTTGTCCGACAATATCGGGGGACGCGTTAGACAAGAAGTTTTGATATGATTACAAAAGCCCTTTCCCAGTCATATTAGAGATTAATTCCTCCATCGGCGCATCATTTGCGCATGCGCTCTGAATGCCTCCAGATTACCACAAATAATGGACAGGCATGGTGATTATTGCGGTAGGCCATGCAGTTTACAGCCACAATAAACACGGGATTGCTTCAGTTTCTTTACTAAGCTGTAGCTGTTGCACAATACACGTTAGTGCAGCTGCAGTTAGTTGACTCAATTGATGACGCATTAACACAGGCGTGTAGCCTACATGGCATAGTTGGCAGTGGCAGCACAAAGTCATTTTTTACTTTAAATTTCAAGGTTTCCAAGCTGTTTGTTATTAGAGAAAGGGCGCCCCTTAGAGAATACAGACGTATTTGCAGCTTTAAGACTTTTTTTTTTTTTTTTTTTTTTTTTCCCTCCTCCATTGGGTCTGGTTGAATTCTTTGTTTCCCCCCCCATGTAGGTGAACAGAGAGGAGTACAGTCACAAGTTTGTCCATCCACTCTCCATTCACTCAGCATGATTGGTGAAGGCGCTGTCTCTCATCGCCAGTGAGTACGTCGAGATGAATGAGGGCCACAGGCAGGGAGGAGGGGCTATCACTGTGGAGGCCGATGTCATCCTCCACGCCGTGAACCCTGAACTTGTCACGCCTTCTGACAAAGATGGAAATTTATGTCCAGGGTACATCCAAGGATTCCTGCAGGACGACCAGGATTTCAGCCCTCCTGCAGTGTTTGAGAAGGAATACCTGCTGGATGGAAGACTGATGGAGAATAACCACATCGACCATCAGAAAGATAACGGCTCGTACATCTCAACAGCTGATCAGTTTCACCTCTCCAATGATAAAGGAGCTCCGCAACAAAATTGTGCAAGCAGTGAAATCCACAATGGCGCCAGAGCTAAAGTGTCTTACAGTGGAGATTCCTCCGTATGCTTGCCAAGCCAAGCCAAACAGGAAACTGATTGGTCAGTCTTAAAATCAAACCTCGAGTGCAGCGACCGCAGCCAGGAAGCTGGAAATGCACAGTCTCAAAAAGAGCCTGATTTAGTCATCGAAGTCGGCGGGCAGAAGATCAACGCTCACAAGTCTGTCCTGGCAGAGAAGAGTGACTACTTCAAAGCACGGCTGTCACGAGACATCCTCAAAGTGAAGGGAGTGAGTTACAAGACTTTGTCTACATTAATAGACTATGTTTACACTTCTCAGATGAATGTTTGCAAGGGCAATGTTGTAGATGTCATCACAGGGGCTAAAATCCTCCAGATCCCCTGTGCCGTCCAGGCGGCCATGGACTGCATGTCTGAACAAATCAGTGCAGAGAACTGCTACGAGATCCTGACCATCGCCAAGAAGCAGCGACTTAGTGAACTGAAGGAGACTGCCTACGGATTCATGAGCGACAACTTCCTGCAGATCCTCAAAGACCCCTCTGTGTACGGGCGCCTGAATGGATCTGAGCGGGATCTGATCCTGAAGAAGAGAATGGAGGGAAGGAAGACTCTGATGGTGGCAGAGATAAACGATGTGTTTGATCGTGTCGGGAGCCGGCCGCCGAGCCGCTGCGGCAGCCGACCACAGAGCCCATTGTCGGTTGGGTCTTTGGAGGAGAATCATATGATTTATTACTTTAACGAAACAGCAAATGACTGGAGACCTTTAACTGCGATGCCTGAGGACATAAACACTAAAGGGTGTGGGATCTGCACCATGTTTAACTACCTGTTTGTGGCAGGGGGGATAAAGGGCTACGGGGACAAGGGCAAGGTTTCAGACAAGGTCTTCTGTTACAACCCCATAACCAACCGCTGGACTGAGGTCAGACCTCTGACCCAAGCTCGTGCCCAACTAAAGCTTGTGTCTATGGATGGCTACTTGTACGCCATCGGAGGGGAATGTTTGTTTACAGTGGAAAAATATGACCCCCGCATGGACCGCTGGACCACCGTGGCCCCCTTGCCCAAGGGAGCCTTCGCAGTGGCCCACGAAGCCACAACCTGCAGCGGAGAACTTTACGTTTCAGGGGGTTCTCTCTTCTACCGCCTTCTTAAGTACGACACCAAGAGAGACGAGTGGCAGGAGTGCCCCTTCAACAACAGCAGAAAGAAGTCCAGCGACATGGTGGCTTTCAAAAGCTTCATTTACCGCTTTGATGTCAACCGAGAGCACGGGATCACCGTGTTTAAGTACAACAGCATAGTGAAAATGTGGCACGATTGCGCATCGCAGAGGCTTGGAAGTCATTTACCCTTCAGGTGTGCCGTGATCGGGAACTGCATCTACTGTGTGAACAAAAGCCAGACTCTTCAGTTTGTAGTGGAGGAGGAGAACGCCTACTTTGTTGAGGAGACACTGAGGGCGCCTCTGGAGGCAAAAGGCGTTCTTTTTCCTTTTGTTCTCACTTTGCCTGAAAAGCCTGAAAAAGTTACATAGTGTGGATGTGTGTGTGCGTGTGCATGTGCGTGTGTGTGTGTACGTGTGTGTGTGGTCCAGAATAACACTATAAATGTGTCATAATGAAACTGGAATAAGCAGAAGACCTTATATACACTCTTCAATGTCAGCTTTCTATCTCAGTGTGTCATTGCCTGCTTGCAATGGAATGTGTGTATTTGCATGGCAATTTATTGTGTCTGCAGGGTAAAGCCTTAAAAGGAACAGGTTTTTTTAGAGTGGAATGAATGCAACAATATTTGTATGTGACCGTAGATAATGACATAACGACAGTGACTGTAGGTTATTTTGTGTATTTCCTGTGTTCAGTTTGGTTTGGTGCACTTTTGTAGTTAGAATAGATATTATGAACATATTAACTAGTTGACTGATAACAAAAACAAGTGTTTTGTTGAAAGTTGTATAAAAAAAAAAAAGAATGGAAGCAGTCGTAGTGCGCCTTAAGAATGATGCAACACAGGTTCTATGCAAACGAGACAGAATATACAGTTGGGTCAGCTCTAAGGCTATTTAATAGTTATACTATAATGGGAATCTGACTGGGAAGGAATACAGTATTCTTCAAACTATGGCTGCAACTAATGATTATTTTCATTATTTTTGTGATTATTCGATTGTTTGGTCAACAAAATGACAGATAATAATGAAAACGTAGTGTTATAATTCCGCACACCCCAAGAAGATGTCTTGTTTTATCAAACTAACAGTCCAAAACCAAAAGATGTTTGGTTTACTGTTATATATTATAAAGAAAATCCACACATTTGAGAAATTGGAAACGGCAATGTTTGTGCCATGTTTACCTGAAAAATTATGAATCGATTATCAAAGTAGTAGTAGATTATTTTCTGTCGCTCAGGTAATTGATTAATCAATGAATCGTTGCAGCTGTAAGTCGAACGCTGATCTTCACTGGCTTTTAATTAAACCCGTGAGGTCAAATTGTATTCTGTGAAAGAGCAACTGTATCAGTCTCAAGCCACACAAATATTCCCTTTTGTAAAACATCTAAACAGCATGGTGTACCATAACGTAATTCACGGGACCTTTTTAGTCAAAGCAAATTCTGCTCAGCTCAGTATTTTCAAGGGAAAAATACAATCTTGCCAGAAATATAAAATAAGAGGCTTCAGATTTTTTGAAAATGAATTGGAATTTGAACTGATTTGAACTTTGAGTTTAAAAGTACATAAATATTTATTTTTTGGATTTAGAATATGTTATTTTGCATACTCACGGGTATCACAGTTCCTACATTTAGCACATTTGCCAAAGATAAATAACAATTCAGTCAGGCTAAAATAAAACTATCAAAACTGACAAAGACTTGCTTCTTTTGAGGATTAAGTTCCTTATTAAAAGTGTTCCACTGACAGTCGAGTTAAAAAACTAAAGCAATAGTTGTTTTTGTAGAGGAGGGGCATCATGTTTGCTGCTAACAGGCACTTTCTGGGAAGTTAAGGGAAAGCGAGCCATTCAAAATGCACAAAGATGCATCTCTTATCTTTCTTTTCCTGTTTGTGTTTAGGGAAACACCAACAGATCCATGTTCAAGTGCTAGCAGGTTTCTTCCCAGGTCAAATCAGATACTACAGTACTGCAGCATGGTTAGGTCATGGCCCTCACTGTGTCCACAAACAAGATATCCTGCTGTCATGACACTAAGAAACCATGCTCCTCTTGCATCAGTGCACATTAATACAAGTTTTACTCTAAATGTCCTTTTAGACATTTCACAGTATTTGTTTGCTGCTGCAACAACAGTGGGAGTTTTGTATGAAAGCTAATGCTGATATATTCTTGGAACAAATGGCTTTTGACAACATTTGTAGAAATGTCTCCAGGCAGTCAATGTGACGAGAACAAAAATGGATGTGGTTTTGATATTTTGCTGGCTGGCATTTGTATTTTTATGAATTTTTGTATGGATTTGGTAGTTTTGGATTTGCTGCTTTGATGGACAGTAAAGTAATGCAATGTTAGGCCGTGGCTTCCTGTACAAGGCATATGGAGTGGGGGAACAAATTAGCTGTTGGATAATGTATATCAGTCAGAACTAAGTGCTTCAAATAAAATATTTTGTGTCTGAAAATGATCTGGTTTTCTGAATATGTCTTTAGCATGGTGGGGAATGTGTTATACCTGAAACAGAGCTGCCATCTAGTGGATACCAGCTGTCTGTCTGTCTTTTCCTTACTAATACATATACAGTAATTGTCGTAATACTCAAGGGAATTTCCATGACAGTAGGTCATGTAAGTCAATGTAAACATAATTATGACAAATCCAGCTTTTGATAATTATATTATTTCATCCCAGCTATGTGTGTATTTAGAAGATGACAGGGCTCTTAATTACAAGCCAACCACGTGCATCTTCAATAGTTTAAGAGTCGAGTACTTAATATGTGACAAAATAAAATGCTGATGGAAGCCCATTTCCACCACCTTCATTTTTTATTTTCATCACTAAGTGTTTTTTTCACATCATTGTGACCTATTATCTTATATTATGTTTTTATATATCATCACTAAGAGTGATTGTGTCTAATAATATATTAGTTTATATACTATCTCATAGTTACGAGAATACAGACAGCATCTCACAATTACAACTTAGTATCATAATTATAAGAATCTTTCTCACACTTCCTCATAATAATGACATTATCTCACAGTGAGAGATCGATATTATGATATAATAATTCATAATTACGAGAAGCTTTCTCACGACTCAAACAATTCTCATAATTATGACAAAAAGTTTAAATAAAATAAATGTATGCCTTATAAGTCAGTTGGATTTGTTTATTTAGCTATAGCTCCCAATATGCATTGTGCAAATAATTCTCCCATCCTGCCATTTAAGAGTTTATTAGAGGGCGGTAATTCAAGTTGTTAGGGTAACAAGTTGTCTAGATAGCATGTGAACACCAATTTTAGGGCTGAGAAGTCACAAGTTACAGTAAAACACAACATGATCACAACATCAATAAAGAATGCAATAGAACATCATAACAGACAAAAGTAAAATTAGCTGTATGATAGTTGCATTGACTAATTGTATTATGAATTCACAAAGACGGAAACAGGCAGACATGTTGCATGTTGTTATCCCAAAACTGTAGATGCTTTTAGTTGTGACTAGAATGAGACATACAGTGACTTTTTCTATCCCCTGCATCCAAGGAAGGGGTTAAGTGAGACAACTGTATTTTGAAGCCATACATTGTAACTTTTGCTAAACAGCGGCCACAGGTGGCAATTACAGGATAATGGGACATAACATATTCCTTCATTTTCCAAGATTCCCATAGGGTGAGTTGCTTTAAAGACATCATCATCAGGTGACCTGACTGATAGCAGGGATGGGAAAACAAACAGAAATAACAAACGTGTCTCCATGGTGAGTTAACCCTCCGAGGTCTAAGGGCATTTTTACATTCTCCTGTTAAGGGTATTTGCATATAACCTGATCCCTGTGTGTTTCATATCAAAATGTTCAGAACAAACTCAGCTTTCTGTACATTGATGCCCAAATTTGTTCCAGAGCAATGTATAGCTAGTATGAGATAATTTGGCCCCATCGGATATATTTCTCAAATCTCTTGTGAAAATACACTCAATTGTTTGATGCTTGAAATGGGTTTACAAAAGTAACGTAATATATGAATAAAATAGTAAATACATGTCCAAAATTAAATCTGTTGTCAAAGTGTTGTCAAACATCGCTTGATCTCGCTGGTGTGTCTTTTATCCTCAGAGGGTTAACTTCTGGTTTTACTTTTGTGTGAAAAACATTTGTGACATGATAAAACATAGTACAGTAGCACAGTACTGACTCATTAATCTCCATTATACAGCAGTATCTGTCTAGTGTTTGCTAACAGGTCAACCAAAACCCTAAAGTAAATTGAACTGAGGAAGGGTGACTTTTATTTTTCATTAATTCAATTTTTTATTTGTAAAAATGACTGTGTGGTCTCTTTTTTCAAAGGTTACATAGTTGTGCTTTAAGTCAAGTTTTTGAGATTTGTTATACTTGTAATACTATACACAAAATATTTAATTTACATACATAGCAACCATTGTTTGAAATAAGTCAAGTTGACCCATTTTCCTGTCTATGAAATTGAACTCTCCAATATAGATTTTGTCTCTCATTCACCAGCCCACATCACAACTGAGGCCAATATTGCTCATATTCTATATCAATAAAATGTCCCTCAGAATCTAAAGTATGGTGTGATCCAGTTTGAACCCAGAACATTAAGAGTAAATGGACACTATTGCAGTCAAGGCAATCACCTAATGTGAAGTAACTGTTGTTTTCATGTAACAGAGACTATTTGTTTAATGCAGTAAATAGACAGATATTTGTATTGAAAGCAGAGGTGCAGAGGCATGTAGCAGACATTTTACTGAACAATGATGAAAAAATTGAAGGTTGGAAGTAGGTTTTTATAAACATTACATACAGTGCAATGCCTACTAGTTATGTAGTAGTACATGACAGTATGGGGAGACTGCTCTGCTAGAGGGCCAAATGCATGTTAAAAATGGTGTTGTATTTTCAATACTCTAAAAGTAGAAAATAAAATAAAAACATTTTTCAACACAGAACGTCAAAACATAATTTCACACCTGGCTTCATGCAGTGGTGATTAAAAAAAATGTATTTTTTTATTTTTTAAGTATTTTTGGCTAGAAAAGCTTCAAAAATCTGACCTTGTCATGCCTCAACAGCAATGCCATCACAGGAGAAGTCCACGATCTCAGTGACCTGAACATGAAAAACAATGCATAATTTCATTGAGAAATGATGGTGAGTATTTTGTGAATACCTTTGCATATTTTTACACAGTCAATGAGCCAACACAGCAGAGAGATATTTTTCTTCATTTAAAATTTTGTTCATGGTGCTTAGCATATAAAAATTGCTCCATGGCTTTCTAGAAACAGTGTACTGGTTAAGGTAATCCACAGACCTCATTGTGAAAAGTTTTTATTAAAAGTTATTAAGCAGATTTGAGCAGTAAGATATGATTCATTTAGTTACTAAGCGAATGCAACATCACCACAATACAGCCTAGAAATGACCATACATGTAATATTTGCTTCACAAAAGGACTGCTTATTCCAGAGGTGTTGTATTGAATTGGTTTATATTGAACAGTTGTGGCTTCTATTGTGTCCCCTTCCTGTATTTCTCACTATGTTCACCCTTTCAACACTGGAGGGCAGTATGAGCATGATGTAAAAAACGGACATGTCACAGCTGCACCCTTTTCCAACCATGCTCGTACTTGAGTACACTGTACTGCCATACACCAGACATGTATGAGCCATATCTGGCTCACATGCAGTTTGAGTTGTGGCCAGACTGGGTTATGCTGCTTATGGGTCAAATGATGGTTACAACACTTGACCTCATAAAACTGTATGGTTTAGTTCTCCTAAGCTAGTTTACCAAAAGCCAGTTTACCAAACAATATAGCTATGATTAGGTGTTCTATTGTTAGCTATTATATTTGTTTATTAAATTGATTACATTTTGATTTTACATAAGACGATTTTAGTTTGAAGTGGGAAATCCAATGTGTATTGTTGTAATATATGAAAAAATAATCTACTATCTTTATTTGTTTTGCTGAACCATTTTTGAATAATTAAGTTATTTCATTAAAAGTATAATGTGGATTGCTTTCAGGGCGTTTTTATTATGATTGTCAGCTGTGGAGTCTGTACATTAAACAATAATGTGTTTTTCTCAGGTTTAAATTAAAAATGATTTTAATAGTGTTGTTCACCTGTTTTAATATTTTAAATAACTTAAAATGCAGAAGATCTAGATTAAAAGAAGAAAGAAAATATGTTACAAGAAAACACCAAAGTACCCTCAGCCTGTTGCCATGGAGCTAGGATGATTGACACCCCTAGGCTCTGCCCCTGACGTTTGAACCATAGACTGTATATAAGAATGGACCAACAGATCCCGTCGCTCTGGACGGAGACCAGTGAAGGCCGTTAGAAGCACTTTTCCGGTGAGCGCTGAGCGTTACTGCGCAGCCTCCAACTGAGAGAGACGACGTAAATGTGACGTGAGCAACGTGTCTGAAAGTTGTAAGTCTTCTGGTAGCTGTGCCAAGAGAAATCTCAATCATTCCCAATCTTGCAGAGACGGAGAGTGTGTAGGTATATGTAAGGAGATAACATAGGCACAGGCTAATTATTGCTAACTAAAATGCTAGTTAACATCAGTAATTACATTTAAACAGCTAATGTGAGACGAAACTGCCTGCACGCTTCTCCTGTACTATACGGTAATTCCTCTACTATGCGACAGTAAGTCGCGTGGTTATGACACAATTGTTAGCCTATTTTTACAAAAACGTCTGCTACGGAGCCATAACGTGAGGTATAAGGTAATGGAGCTTTTTATACATTGCCGTGTTTCTTTAGAAATAAACAATGGACAAATAGAGTCTTTAAACGCTTCAGATGTAAAGTTATTCGCTGTCAAAGTGACGTCAAAATGAATGGCAGTCAATGGGATGCTAACGGGGGTGATCGCTTTGTAGCATTAAAATGGCGCCATAGGAGGTTCGCGGTCCGAGGAGAAGCTTACCCCCTTGAGGTTTGAACCGGTGCATCGGAAGTGCATCCCGTGACGTCTGCTTCGGGGAGCTAGCTAACTATCTAGCAAACTTTTTACCAGTTTCCAACCCACGTAGCTTATATATTTGACTGTTTTTTTTTAAACGGAGAAAGAAAACATCAGAAACCATAACTTACATTAATGCCAGGCACACAATTTTTGTGACTGTTGATACAACAAATTTCAACCACTGCCCTGCCTAACATCAAAGATATATGGCCTAACGTTACTTGGAAAGTCCAGATGCTAATGGAATTAGCATTAGCTTGGTGTAATGTTAACTAACGTTAGCTTGCCTGGCCAACTCCATTCTCTACTGACTACCTTGAGATGCGGCTGAAAGTTCCGAAAAAGATAGTAAGCTTTGAGTTGAGATTATTTTGTCAGATGTAGAAAATATTAGGCTAAGTGAGCTAAGACATGCTAACTGCAGTGCTGTCTGGTAAAAGCCCGATACAAGGTTAACGTTAGCTTGGTGTTCAACAAGCATACATGTGGAAATTGTATAAAAACAACTGATAGAGGATGGTACCCAACGTTAGCAGTAAAGATGTAGCTAGCTAGTCACCACAGTTTAGCATCGTTACAAGAGAACAAAATGCTACTTTCGGAGCTAAGTTAAGAGAGGGAAATGTGCATTTATTTGGCGGTTAGGTTTGGTTTCAAAATGCTAACTTTAGGTTAGCTAGCTAATGTTATACGAACTGAGGTGAGAAGTTGGTCTAAAACGGTATGTTTTTTTTTCTCTGTTTTTTTGCAGTGTTATCAGTTTAACATTAGGTGAAGAGCCGAATGCTCTAATTGCAGTTTGGCTGAACCGGCTGCAACATGTTGGATGTGGTGGGAGCATAGTTGCACTTCACTCACTGTGACTTTTGGTTGAATTAATTGTCATCCTGTAACTAATTCTCACCTAACCCTAACCTTACTGCTGCATAAAACTGTCACCTTGGAACTCCTCATTTAGGCCAGAGACTCTTTAATTGGTCATTATGACTTACCATTTAAGTGTTTCACATCTTTTCTTACACTGTCTACCGTTTGTCTTGCTTTCAAAATCCCACAGGAGGTGTGAAGTTGGAGCTATGATGATCTGGTCTCCAACTTGAAACATGAAACATGACTCATTCTTTGAGAACCTCCTGGAGGTGACAGGAATGGGGTGATGTGATAATCCAGTATGGCCAGCAAAGCAAGGGTATGCATTTCGTACATTCGTACTTCATCCACCAAGATGGGGCCTTCTTTGGAATAAGCAACTAGCCCCGTGCTACAGTCTTCTTTAGTTCTCTTATGGAATACTAATTATGTTTGCATAATTGCTTTTAGTCATTTAAATGGGGTGCTTGTTAAATCTTTTCCCCCTGTTTTCACCTACAGCTAAATTTAGCTAACAAGGTCTGAATCTGAACTGCTTTGTTCAAAAAACGAGGCATTAGTGCTTTAGACTTCAGAGTGCAGTGTCAATTGATCTTACATCTTGAAAGAATGAAGATACGATTTGAAATGTTTTTTCAAATTTTGAATGTTTTTGTGCTCTGCTGCTGAACAGCTTTGAGCAGCCTCTTTTTGTGTAATGGCAAAGAGATGTAAAAAAGAAGTGACATTTTGTTTTAATTTCCAATTTCCATGATCTGTGATTATGCTCTTAAAACGTTAAAGGCTAGAAATTAGAATTACCAGAAAAAAGGAATGGCCTGGGGAGAAGCATCATGTAATATGCTTTTCCGTATCCACCCCGCATTCTCTCATTTTTGCCATTTGAATATACACAGAATTATTTACACCTTCAAGGCAACTCGACTGAACTGCACATCAGTCAATTAGTAAATCAGAAATTTTCTGTGATTCCAGTTTAGCGTAGAGTCCTTGGCTCCCTCTGGTCCCCCCCTTTTAGTCTCCCATCCTGACAGTGACAAATTACACCTCTGCTTGGCGAGATTGAAAATTAAAAGCATTTAAAGTTGCTCATGCATTTATGCTAATGAGAAATCCAGATATGATTTGCATGCGAAAGAGGCTAGTCTGAGAACTCATCATTGCCCCCACCACCTCCAATCTTTCCAGCATTTCTTTAGGCTCTGTTTTTTTTCTTAATATGTGAGCGAAGAAAAAAATGTAGTGTGTAAACAGTCTCAAAATGTGACATTTTATATGGGTGCGTTTCATTACATACAATGAATTGTATTATTGACTCTAAGAGGGTCTTTGTACAGTATTTATGATGCAACCTTCCATTGGTACCCCCATCGCCACTCAAGCAAATTGGGTCATTGTGTCTGGCGTTGTCACATCACACCACAGGAGGAAACACTACCAACATGACATTGTGCAGTTACTGCTCATGCTGTCTCCTGTCGATTTGGATAGGGACTGTTAAATACAGGATGTTCTTACTTGTATAACATTGGCAAGGCTACATTTAAATTCTAAACATTTTTCTGTGGGCATAAGCTTCTAAAGTCTAATATTAAAATGTTTGGTCAGCCGATAAAGGCTTTGTTTTGTGATAAACATGTGCAGAACGCTTTGGAGCCGGAGGATTAAAACTCAGGGCTGATTTGTTTTTCCCAGTAAGCTCCATCCACGTCTTCTTCTCAAAATATCAAAGCACACACTTCCTTGAATTTGTTTGTTTCACAGTTACTAAATCATTGTACCCTTGGAAACAAGATGCATTAATGAAGGTGGAAAATTAAATGGGACTTTAATTTGTTTCAGTGTTCATAGCTGAGGTGAAATGGATTAGCTTTGATTGAGGTGTGAGATGAAGAAGGAAAGCGCTGACATGACACTTGTATTTGTCATCATGTCATTTCAAGGAGGATGCTGCACCAATTATAAATACGGGTACACAGCAATTAAAAGTGGTAGTATTCATTAATAATTTTTATATTCATTTTTTCAGTGGCCTATGAAATGATTGCCACTACACAGAGGCTTTCCAATTATGCTGCTTAATTAGAAATGCCAATATTAAGAAATAATTAAACTTGGGAATACATTAAGGTTGTCAGGAACACTTAAAAAGTTACAACCATCACTCAAATGATGTTTTCTCTAATATGTTTTGCAATGATTTATACAAGAAATGAAACTTTGATCAATGTGTGAGGCAAACCAAACTGGATAGTTAGTAAGTTACGTGATGCTTTTTTTTCACAGGCACTGTTCTCAGAAGCAGCATCCATGTAGATAATGCAATCTTATCAAAGAAAAAAGTCAGAAGTGGCATCCTTACTTTTAACACCTGTCCCCTTTTTTTTTTTAGAGCAGTTCCTGGCCGATAGCCTCTGCAAACTGTACCTGCTAAAGGTCACCAAAGAGATGGAGGTAGGAGCCACAGGTACATAAATTATCTTTTTTTTTTTTTTTTTTTTAAATACATTTAACGTTAGGCACCAGTAAAATGTGTCACTTCACCTGAAATCTTAAGAATGAGAATGAAGATACAACATTTGGAAATCAACACAATATTTAATTTACCCAATCTCAATTTAAAAGATGTAGATGTTTAAATTGAGAAGAATTGGAAGATGTTTTGTGCTTGTTTAAATGGCATGGTAAGAACAGAACAATTACAGTGTTGATACACACCTGTTAAAAGTCACCTGCAGTTAGTCAGTTAAATCATAACCAAGTCATTTTTTTTTCTCCAATGACACAGTTTCAGTTGCACATTTAATATGTATACAGTACATTTATGTGTGTATGTTAATCGAGTTTATTGACTAATCCACAAAGAATTGTCTGTTATTTAATGAGATAGCTTTACATGTACTGTATATTTCTTTTAAATATGTGTGCTTGAGTTTGTGCTGCCTTTTCAAACTAAATGAATAGAAACAATCTTCATTGAAATGAAATCTCCCTTTCTCTTTAAATAATACATTTTGAATCAGTATCATGGACTTGCACCATACATTTAAATTATTAGTTCATCAGTATTAGGGTTGGGTACCAAACTCGGTACCTTTTTAGTAACAGACCGAATTACGTCGGTACTATCGAGGACCGATTCACTTTAAATTAAACGGTGCCAAATTTAAGGTACCCACGAGCGCGAGCATATCTGTCCTCTACATGTTGACGAGAGCGTAGCTCCGACACACACACACACACACACACACACACACACACACACACACACACACACACACACACACACACGCAGAGCTGTGGAGCGGACGGAGCGAAACAACGTCAACCTTGTTTAAGTCACAGTGAGTCACGGCACTGCCGGTAAAGCAGCTGCAAGTGTGGTTACACTTTTCAAAACTCCACGCAGACAGCGTATATACTGTAACGGCGAGGCGAAAGCTGTCACGGTATGGTTAACCTTAGACTTTCTCTGTGACAGGCAGTCACCACTGTGTTCACTATACCCTATTGACTGACTGACTGACAGGCTGAGGTTGTAGAGCAAGGCAACTTTATTTCTATAGCACATTTTAGCAGCAAGGCATTCAAAACGCTTTACATAATTTTTTTTTTAGAGCAGTTTAAAAAGAGATAGAAACTAAAAACTAGAATAAGATACAAATACAAGAATAAAAGATGCAGTATGAGAAATGAATAATGATTAGATAGTTTGTAGGGAGGGGAGAGGGAGATGTTTTTTTATTTTTTGTGGCGTGTAAAATGTTCTAAATAAATGACAGAATGTTCTATGTAAACAGGATAAATAGGTTTGGAATTATTTTTACAACTGAAATGAATTAATACATTTGTTATTAAAGAGGGAAAGTACAGAAAAAAGGTACCGTTGGGTACCGGAGCCGAATTCCAGGTTCCGGTATCGGTACCATACCGGGAAAAAAAGTGAACGGTACCCAACCCTAATCAGTATTTAGTTAATTCCTGTGATCTCAGATGCTTAACATCGTAGCTCTAACTTTTGTTGTACCGACACTGTGTCCCATTCAATACCTGTGGAGTTGTTCAGTTTGTCTCTCCATATTAAAAGCATCAGGAGAACCTTGACTTACTTGTTTTCATCTTGAGAAACAAACCAATTTTTAACTGCCTTTGATCATAGGAATACATTTTCATTCCAATATAGATCTTACAGCTGCATATTGATATTAGTAGGCAGAGTAATAATCAAGTAGAGCCATCACCTGTTGACTGCAGCGGCAGCTAACTGAAAGAAAGACTTGAAAGCATTTGTACCTCAAAGCGATGGCAGCCTCTAATGATAGGATCGGTTTTGCCACAGCATGTTGGCCACATTTCCCTCAAAGCCTTGTGTGACAGCTCTTTAATTGGACCGCTTCGTTCCCTCAGTGCTGTAAAATGTTACTAGCCAGTATTGCTTGACTGTTGGTATAATTATTCCGCAGTATACTGTAATAAAATCAAGCAAGACAAAGTTGATCTCAAGAAATTCTGCACGTCTATTCATAAATACAGGCAATTTCATGTTCATTTGAACCTCGATATTCCTCTCTGAGACTTAGTGAATCATTTCTCCCCCTAATCAAGTGCTAACTGAGCACTCATGCATGCAGGAGAATGAGGAACTCAGTCTCCTCGGTGTTACAGTTAAAGCAATGTTTTGTGCCTCCATCAGAGGATAATTACTAAAATCATGTCCAATTACCTTTGTGTGTTGTTTCTAGTTCTTCACGTCAATAGCAGAAAGGATGTTGAAGTAGTTGTGAGAATTTTAAACTCATCATCGTCCAGCCTACTTAAATAAAATGTGTGCATCACAAATGATACTGTTGACATCTCTTTCAGTCCGTCTCTTCCTTGTTGCTCTTGTTTTCCCCCCACTGAATGCAAAGAGTAAAAAGACCCTTGTGAACTAAAGCCTATACCAGTCAGATGAGAGGAGTGAATAGAGTGTGTGTGTGTGTGTGTGTGTGTGTGTGTGTGTGTGTGTGTGTGTGTGTGTGTGTGTGTGTGTGTGTGTGTGTGTGTGTGTGTGTGTGTGTGTGTGTGTGTGTGTGTGTTGCAAATTAGCCATGAGAGCCAGAGGATCGCCCCCGCTCTCTGACAAATGACAAAAGCCACAGTGGCCCTGGCCAAAGTGACAGGCCAAATAGAAGCAATTCCTCCCGAGGCGGGGGAGAGCAGCTGTGACCAGGGCCTACTATGCCACTCTAGACAGGACCTTATGTGTGTGTGTGTGTGTGTGTGTGTGTGTGTGTGTGTGTTTGCCTGTGTATTGGCTATAGAGACTTAACCCATGAGACAATTTCTCTCCTGGCCGCCCCCATGAAGCGGTGTGTGTTGCTGACCTATGGGAAACCCCATCAGTCGCAGATGACCATGCACCTTTACGGGCGGGGGGGGTGAGATGCATTCATGTGCACTCCTGGTCATGGTTGGTGTTTAGGATGTTCGACATTTCACATACTAATAAAGAGCAGTGCCAAGGTACGTCAACTCAGCCTCACTTTAGAGCCTTGTGTCTGTTTGAGTAATTAACCCTGAGCCCTTGATGGATTAAATGCAACCCTGATGAGACTGACTGATGAGATTTCTGCTTCCGTTAGCATAGTGACCTGCTAGCAACAAGACACTTTCAGGGGGCAAGCGTAGCAAGGCGTGATATGAGCAAAGAAATGTGGAGGGTGTTTATCCCAAACCATCGAAATAAACAAGACCGATGGATGTACAGTGTTTGAGCGAATAGGCCTAAAAAATAATAGCTCAGGGTTGAAGGCTATTCCCAACAGTGTGTCGTGTTTTGCCTTGAGTTCGTTATGGCTATCTTACAAGAGATCTATCCAAACCTGCATCTACACCATGTCTTACCTCCTTGTCTTTAAATCTCTCTGTTCTCCCCTCTTCTCCTTCTCCTATCACCCAGGGCCAACTGGATCAGGCTTCCCTTCGACACAGCCATCATAATTACTCCACGGCGGAGGAATCAATTACAGCTGAGCACCATTATTTCCAGAACGGAGCTAAACATTAAAGTTTAAAAATTCAAAATTATTAAAAAGGCATGCTCTCAGGGACACATACAGAATATTTACTGTTAACAAATAACTTAATAACTTCACTCTGAATTATTAATTCATGGCTCACATTGGCTCAGCAAGACTTGTCTCATGGTTAATATCTCTGCCTTTATACATTGTTAAATATGCATCACTTCTTGACTACTCTATTTCAGCGCTTGGCAAATCTGTCAGAGCTTTGTGACCTTATTAAAAAATCTGAGCTGCAGTTTTGGCTGTTGACATAGTGATTTAAATATTCTAGTCTAAACGAATGCTTTGTTTATAGATAGAGAAAGGGATGCGGTTTCTTCTGGCATAGCTCGATACAGTGGATCACTTTTACTTTGAGGAATCGTCGTTTAAGCAAAAATGTCCTCAAGTCAGCTTCGTTTGAGTCACGTCTGTGCTAATGAGTTGGCTCTGATTGGAGCACTTAACAATCCAGCAATTATGGGTCATGTTTTTGACTTTTTTTTTCTGTATCAAACTGTTTGAAGGTGGAATTTGATTAATCAGTCATTCCACTTGACATAAACAAGGAAACCTACAAGAGTACCTTTGGGCATTACACTTGGCTCATGAAGGTGCAGGTAATATAACTGGAATGGTATTTTTTTTAATCATTAATTGAATAGCTCTTCTTTTAGTCTATTTAGTTTCCTTGCTCATAAAATCAGTATGACCAAACCAGACTGTTCTGGATTTCTTAGTTTTGATGCAGATTTGCAGTCTATAGGCTATATTCAGTCCTTAAGCCAGTTGCTGCTGATGGCACTTCTCATTCATTACCTCAGGGTATGTACTCAGAATATCACCAAGAGGATTTATTTTCCTATTGGCATTTATGCTCAATTCAAGTTGTTGGGTTTCCACGAGATTAATGTTATTGCTGACTTGCTCTAATAGCCATTGCAGCAAGCAGCAAACATTATACAATGTTGTCCATTACAGGTTACACATACAGTAGTCCATGAAATGCAAATCCCACTCTATACACCCTCCTCTGTTACAGGAGTTATGAATGGAATTTAATGGGCCGGGGAAAGATTGAGAATCAGGAAAGTACAGGTGCTTGCTCTTTTAGCCCCTTCCAGCTGAGTGAATCAAAAACAATGTGGCAGAACCTGAAATAGTTCACAGCTTTAGAAAAGAAAGGGCCCTTAAATTGGCTCTCAGATGAGGGAAAAAGAAACAATTGCCCTTTACCTCCGAGGTTGCACGTCATCTCTCTGAAACTCACTACTGGGCAGATTAAGGTCAAGTAGACCACCCCCCCCCCTTTTTCCCTGTTCTCTGAAGGGAGCAGAGAGAGGGCAAATAAAATGATGACAGAGAGGGATTGAAAGAGAGTGAGCGAGGGTAGAAACTGGGATTTTGAAGGTCTTTGAAAAAGGTTTTAGATCCATCCCTGGTGGTTTTCCTCTCTCACTCCAAGAACTGTGTTGATAATGGCTGCTTGTCAAAGAGGATGAGCCCACCTGCTCTTTGTAACTCAGTCCTGCTGGTTCAGCTCATAGCCTCGACATAAATATGAAAGGAACGCGATTGGGGGTTGGTGGTCCTGGGTTTTGGATGTCATGGCCCCTTAATGTAGCTGTAAAGCTAATAATATTCTATGAAAGGGCACTCAAGGAATAGAGACATGAACATTAGTAACCTGTCTGGTTCCTGCCCCTAAACTGCCTGAAATACAGTAGGTCAGCCTTCTAAACCATGCTGACCCCACATTTTGGAGATAACATAGACCACTACAGCGCTAACACCAAATTATGTCATAATGTACCCACTCGTCACAGATGATAAATCAACGAAACCAAAGTGGCAAGCCTGCCAATTGTAATTACCGAATCAATTGACACACAATTAAGTCTTTTGTTTCAGTGGATTGTCCTGTCAATCAGGAAAGAGGTCCTGCATGTTCAGTAATGTGCGTGTGAATGGCATAACATTTTGCCTTTCCATGTCAAGGGCACAGTTACGAAGTCTGCTAGCAATTAGGAACTATAATGTGCTGAGTTGAGCACGGCAACAAAATAGGCAGCAATTTCTTCTGCTCCTGTTGAAATTATGCTTATCAGGTACCTTGCCTCAGCAAAGGTGAAGGGTCGTCCCGAGTAGGCAGGCAGCATTTCTCCACATAATTGAGAGAAGTTTGGATTTAATTGTATAATTAATCTTGTCGAATTAAGTTACACAGAAGTCCGACCCCTAAATTAGGCAGTCTGGAATATTTTAAATTGCCTTAATGTGAATTCTGGCTCCAGAATGCACTTTGTTCTCTCCTGATGGTATGAGGTAAGTTTTTATCCACGATGAACACGGCATGCTGTAATAACCTGTTAGTTCTTATCACGTCGTTCCTTTTATATGATTAATTTCCTCAGAAAGTAATTGCAATTTCAAAGAGAGCCTCATTTTTATTGTATAGCTTATTGTGGGCCAGTGAAGAGAAAATATATAGACAGAATTCATGGTAATGCTCATCAAATGAATCTGAACATAAGTCTACGTTCTTGACTATTGATCTTTTTGATGAGGGTTTAGTTCTATAGTTTATTGTTCAGTAGTCCTGCTTTGTTCCTCATTTGTTGATTGATTAACACATTTAGTTTGCATTTAATACGACTCACTCTGTGTGCCAAGTGGATTAACTTGACTTTTGGATTATCCTGAAGTTATCACAGTTCAGAAGCGATTGTGTTATCTGTGATTGTGGCTTGTGGCAGCATTAAGGCCCAAGGTTAACATGTGTAACTACCACCGTGTCCATGTGGTTGTGATGAAATAAAGGGAGGCACAACATCATTTTCTGAGCGCAGCCTTTAAAGTGCCCATATTATGAAAAAATCACTTTTTCCGGGATTTGGGGTGTTATGTTGTGTCTCTGGTGCTTCCACACATATACAAACTTTGAAAAAAATCCATCCATGCTGTTTAGAGTGAGATACAGTTTCTGAATGTGTCCTGCCTTCAGTCTCTGGGTGAGCTGTTCAAAATCGGCACGGCTTGTGACGTCACAAGCCGAAACGAGCAGGCTAACCGCAACCATTAGCTCGTAGCTAATGGCGTTCTCAATAGCAAAGCACTGCTACAACACACACAAGTTCACCATAATCTACAAAAGAACTACTTACATGTGCGCCTTCATTTAGAAGTCTCCCAGCTAATCCTGCCTTGTAACTGACCGAAGTTGTAGAAACAGCCTTTCTTTTACTGTCTATGGAGCTAGCTAGCTGACATGATCTAAATCTGAGCTACTGCACATGTGCAAGTGCAATCAAAGATAGTACAGAAGAAGAAAAGAGGTCTCACTCTGTAGCTAAAACAGAGACCAGCTGAAAAGAGGATCTGCAGCAGTGAGAGAGAGCGGTACAGTACAACTAAAATATGGTGTTTTTTGAAAATTAAACCATGTAAACCTATTCTGGTACAACCTTAAAATACAATTATGAACCTGAAAATGAGCATAATATGGCTGCTTTAATTTCCTTGTTCTAATGAGTATTTTATTATCTCATGACTGTTATTAGCTATACAGTATTCACGTGCTGGAAAGTGTAAACAAAGGGACTTGTGCCAAAACGATTTGATTAATTGATCAACAAAAAATGAAGTGACAACAATTTTTAAATTTTAAATTAATTGATTAAGTAATTTGTCTGTTGATGATATGACTCTCTCAATATGCAGACAACCACTTCAGGTTAATTAAATAAAACACATCATCTGATATGTTTTTATGGCTCCGTACCGGCGACGTCCGTGGCCGAAGGCATTATGTTTTCAGGTTGTCCATCCGTCCCATTCTTGTGAATGCGATATCTCAGGACTCCCTGGAGGAAATTTCTTCGAATCTGGCACGAACAGCCACTTGGACTCAAAGATGAACTGATTAGATGCTGATGGTCAAAGGTCACTGTGACCTCACATAACGCGTTTTTGGCCATAACTCAAGAATTCCTACACTAATTATGACATTTCACACAAATGTCTAATAGGATAAAAAGATAAAGTGATGACTTTTTTTATCCAAATGGTCAAAGGTCAACTTCACTGTGACATCATAATGTTATGCAAAAACACTTTTCTGGCCATTATTCAACGCCATAACTAAGTAACAGAAGGGGAGACATTTGGTCGAGTACCGAACTGGCGACACTAATCTTGGGTGCCCACCTTAAAACTGTGGTGATTGTATAGATCTTCTGTGCTGCCGGGTTGAAGATGTGTGAGAAGCATCCATGTTTGGCCAGAAAATACACTTTTAAATCACATTTTATTAAATTCCTTCAAAGTTTTCGCTACATATGTTTTATGAGTCTGGACAGACATGGATGTAAACTGCAACTTGACTGGTTGGCGGTGGCATTCAACCGCAAGGTGGTATTTCTAGTTACTGTTTGATATGTTTTAATTGTCTCATCTAATTGTACACTTTTAATATAACTACCCAGTACTCTGGAAAGCAGTATTTACGGGGTGGATTATCCCAGTAAAATAATGGATGCTAATGGATTGAATTGAAACAAAAATGCAGAACGTTCACTGGTTTTACCTTCAAATTGGGAGAATCTTTGTGTTCCTCTCTTTTATATCATTATAAATTTAATGTCTAGAGGTTTTGGGCTGATTATTGGGTACAGTCTATTTAGCTAACTTAGTAGCAAAGTGTAGCACAATTCTGACATTTAATGGATTAATAGATTCATCAATGCATCAGATTAGTATTGAAATGAACTGCTAGTTGCAGCCCTTAAAGAGACCCAGGTTTCCTTTCAGTAGTGTAAATGAGCAGAATCTGGTAGTCTCAAATGGGATTCAGTCTCAGTTTCCTTATTATTTCTGCTTTCACAGGGCGGAGATTAATTTGCAGCCATCAGTGACTAGGCATGTTTACAAGAGCAGATACAGACTTAATGTATATATGTATAGTATGCATTGATTACATCCTTGAATGGATGCATATGGATCATGAATCAATAAATGGCACCTGTACATGAAAAATGTATTTTATAAGTGGTTTTGATGACATTGTCAGAGTCATACCTGTAATTATGACCTGTTACTGAAAAGCACTCCACGCCGGCGGTCCATAATACCTGCCGAGCTCAGTCCTATAGAAGATCGGTAATTCTCCCTCCCATTGTGCTGCAATGTAACTGGAGTTGTATGGTGTCCATGTTTGATTGATTGATATTATAACCTTGTCATAAATCCGAAGGCTCAAACTCCATCTCTAAACAAATTAATGCACCACACAGTATCTCAGCCAGATAATCTTGTTGTATGTCATAGTTAGGAGTGCATCTCACAGCAGTGTCTCTCAACAGACTTTGCAGAGATTAGAAACACTTGAGTGGAGATTGGTTTGGGAGAGAAAAGCCAGTTGAGGGCGTCGCATGGGAAGGGATAAAAAGTCGGGAGTATCAATGAACTGACAAAAATCTAAGATGTTGATACATCACTAGTTTGCATTTATATGAATTTCAACATGTACTAATCTATAGCCAAAAACCCTGCTGACATTCTAGTGCACAGTGTCTGTTGTTCAGCTTGCTACAGATATGTGTATATTTTCTATATATTATTTAGCAATTGTGTAGGTGACTCAACTGTAATGACAACATTTGTATTTACTGCAGTATGGAAATGAGAATGCACGTCCGATCGTCTACTGCCTAGAAAGTGGGAGGCCCCTGGGGTATTTGCCAGCATAATTCTCTTCTTAACACAACGACCTTACTCTGCTGCTGTTGTCAGATTTAGTAACAGTAGACACATGAGAAGAGCTATAGAAAAAAAAAAAGTCTCCTTTGGCTTGTTCGAATGCCAACTGTGTGCATGAGCTTTCAAAGGGCCCTCTTTTATGTCTGTGACGTATGACTGTTTCTGTGTAGACGGCATCTCGGGGAGAGAAACGCTACCCCAGCACAACGCTGCTGTCACCCAGAATACAGATAGAGAATCTGCCCTTGTGCACTCTCCCTGAAGTACGTACTTACATAGATAGCTCTATTCTGCACTCGTGTGTGTGTGTGTGTGTGTGTTTCCGTGTAGTGTACTTTCTCCAAGTGGGGAGATGTTCAGTTGCTATAGTGGAGTATTCTGGAGTGTGATTATTTTTAGTGTCTGAGTTTCTCTCTGTCGCCGTCTCTTTCTGTTACCAAATTGAGGCAGGTGTCTCTGTGATAAATCCATTTTTGGTTCCTGGCAGAATGTTAGACTCTCCGAACTAACAGGGTTGGAGATGTGGTTTTGTACTGGTAATTATTGTTGTTTTTCTTTTGTCCAGAAGGGGTGTACCTTCCTGTCCCTTTAGAGAACATCAGGATAGCATTAATGCTGTATGGGAAAGTGGTCTCAGACTACAATCCTGGCCACTGAAACTCAACATGTTTAACCTTGATATTCCCATGATATTTGGCAAAAAGGCATTTTTTCTCTGGAACAGTCCATTGCAGCATACTGCTGTGAAATTGAATCTAGCTGCTGTTTTAGGACTTCCATGCTTTATTTGGCTTCTTCCTCTTTTCCCAATCCGTCTTTGATTGTTCAGGGAAATCTTGTGAAATGCAAATTGGGCCAAACAGAATGTAATTGCTGCTGTGTGATGATTACGAGGGAGAACTAATGATGTCCCAACACCGGGGTCAGGTAGGGTTTAATTAGAGGAGGCACAATCAGTGTCACTTCACTCTTGTGCTCTCCTGTTCCCGGTGCCTGCCTGGTCCTGTGCCAACTCGCTCTCCAAGAGAGTTTAAAGAAATGGGCTGCTGATGTGTAAAGAGGGGAGGGGGGCAAAAATGAATGTAGCTTAGTTCCTTTGTTTAGATCTGGCCTGTTTTGGAAATGGAGCCCCATAAGAAGCATTGGCCTGTCTGCAGATGAAGGTGGAGGTTAATGAACGGAGCAGAATGGAAAAGGTCGCCATTCGTGCTCCTGAAAACATTGGTCCATTGTGAAAAAAAGCCCTGTGATGCATTTAACTAAACCCATGCACAGTGGCACATACTCTCATGCTAACGTCAGTAGCAAAATAAAACATTTCCTATGCCTTTCGGTGTGATCATGAATTATTGTGCAGCAGGAATATGTTGTGTTACTGAGCAGATTACTCAAACAAGGAGACCAGATTGGACAGATGAGTGAGACCAGCCAAGGAGAATAACTGTGGCCAACATTCCTGATTATCCAATCAGTGCTCCAAAAACATCAATTCCATCTCGTCAATAGATAATTAAGAGGGATAATTGGCTGGCTGCGCTCCGGGCAGACGAGCACTGCTGGTAAAGTTCCATCCTTACCTCAGCATTTACACACACACACACACACACACACACACACACACACACACACACACACACACACACACACACACACACACACACACACACTCTGAAGGTCAACATTATGTAATAGGATGGAGCGGAAAGGTGGAAGTACTATACTTTTAGTGATCCAAATGGATTTTGAAATTGGGCATCTTTTGGAAATATATTATTTATACAGAAAACATTTTCAAGCATTTAACGTATCCTCCATTGAAGAGTGCAGTAATATTTAGCAAGATTATCTTTTGAGATCTTTTATTGTCCAAGTGGAGAGACCAGTCAGCTGATCCTTTCCATGTGGTGTAAACCACTGCTAAGGATTATCTTGCTTTGCAACTAAAAGCCCATTTTTTAGCAGGGCACAACCTGACCCTATAGGGAACCAATTTTTTTATTTGTATTCTCAACCATCTTGCTCATAGCTATTCATCCCTTTAAGATCTACGAGTGTCTGTGATGTACAGGCCAGCAGATTTAAACGGACAGGGCCAGAGATTTAAAACATTGACCTGCCCGCTCTCAACAGCTGTGTGCTAATCCATCCCATTGCTCTGACTGTCCTGCTGCTTTTTCCTGCTCTGGTGAATAGCAAGGTCCTTAATGTGTGAGATCAAGAGGAAAATAAGGCTCTCCAAATGGAATCAAATCACACGGAGGGGCTGCCCGGCTCTAGGCAAAAGGCCTCAGCAGCATTAGGACCAGAATAAGCAATTGGACTGTAATTCCCTTTCCAGCTATTAGCCCGTCACAGCTTTCCGTTTGCTCGGTTCTCTTCTCTTCCCTCTCCCCAACCAACCGGTCTTTGATTAATTCATTAATTCACAAACAGAACCCGAGTCACATCTCAGCACTCGGTTGACTCAAATTGGATGCAGGGTAACAATCAGTCCCTCCCACCCCAGACTGATCTGACATATAAAAAAATACAGCATTACTGAGTAAATAGATCTTTGTTCATTCGGCCTGATAATTTGTTGCATTTTCATGTTTTATTTATGCTCAGAGAAGCTGCCTGCTCTCGTATATCACAAACCCAACGAGGCAAGGCCAGTAGGGGGGTATTGATTTGGGTTGACTGTGCACCCCTCCACACAGCCTTACCCCTACAGCCACTGCTACGCCCCTTGCAGTTTGTATTTGTCTCAAGCTTCTAGCCCTCTAGCCCTTGTGCATTGGCTCTCATTCAATGGTCCCTTTTCTTGGCTCACACAAGGCCCAATCCCATTCCCATGCATTCAATATTCCCATTATAAGCTCATTAGTCTAGTCATTGTTTTGGGTTCATTAATAGGATATCCATCGCCTTAGACACCTCTGAATTACCATGTCACAGTGTGGCCCCTTTGTGAGCATCAACAGTGGGTGGATTTGCAGAGTTGTGTGAGCGTGTGCGTCTTTCACTTGTGCGTGCCACGTCGACCTTGAGTTTGCTGACATGCCAGCCCCTCTAGAAACCTGCTGACACACTTCATGTAGATACACATGCACCCATATATACACACACTGAAGTCCTCCCTCCTCAGCCTCAGTTCCCCGCCCACTCGCTCCCAGAGGCTTGTCCGTCAGTGATGCGGGAGACAGCGGAGCGAGCAGGCAGGGGTGCTGGGGCTGGATCAGGGTTTTTAACATGCGAAGCAGGTCTTCCTGTGCGTACATATTGATCCTCGGAGGGCTCCCAGGCCCCCTTTTTCTTTCTTTCCCTGGCAGTGGAGGCCATTCATCACCAAGGCCATGACTGGAGAGCTCAAACAGCCGTCTCTGTCAGAAAATGGCCTGTGCCGGGCTGCGCCGTGCCACACCGAGCTGGCCTCTCATCAGGAGGGATGAAGCCTTGACACAGTGGCTCATGGCGTGATCTGTTTCTCTCATTCACAGAATTGTCCATAACATGCTGGTCAATGCAAAGTCATGCCTCTATAAAGCCAAGCTTACCTTAACTGCTTTATAGGATTGCAGCATTCTACTCTCACCTAACAGGTTTTTATCGATTTGCAGGGAATAAAAAAAAAAGAATTATAAAAAGAGGATACCAAGTAAGCTGTTTGCTCTTAAAAAGTAACTTGTCTCGCTGACAACAATCAAGTTTTAAATGATGCTTCCTCTGTAGGTTCATTAAAAAAAAATCTGCACTCAAAGAGAACATATAAATGTGAATATCCAGGTCATGTTTATCTCTGACATAAACCTTTCCCCTGGCTAGTGATTTATGCTCTCCTGCAGTCTCCCTTCCTTCTTGCCTCCTGCCACACCTAGGTCCTCCCCCACACCCTCATGCTTGATTGATAGTGACTTTTGATGCCATGGGGAGATGTGCATCCCAGCTGAGCTACCGAGGCTGGAGCCTCGGCCTAAGTATGGGCCACGACAAGGACAAACAGGGAGAAAGACAGATGGTGGGAGGGAGCAGAACGGAGCATGGCCTCAGCGTCAGATTTGTTTTAAATAACTTTGAAAGAGGAGTTTGAATCGTCTCTCTGGGCTTTAGCTAATCTGATGTGAGAGGATGCCACACTGAGGCTGATAGGACACAGAGATAGAGGAGGGGAGGGAGAGAGAAAGGGTAATAGAGGTGCTCACTCAGCTGGTGGGAAATCTGCCCTCTTCATCTTTTCATCTCTTCAGCCTCTCTCTTTCTCACTTTGCCCCTGCCTCCCTCAGTCAGTTATATCCATTTACCACCAAGCCCAAGCCCTCCTCTCCTCTCTCTTTCACACTTTGTGTCACGCTTCCTCTCGCCTCCCTCCATCTCTCTCCCTGTCGTCCCCTTCCTTCACCATCTCCCCCGCCTCACCACTCCCTCCCTCTGTCTTTCACAGACATTTCAGGAAGTCACAGCCTCTCCCTTCCATTTATGAAATTGCTCATGTTATTTTCTGCCCACCCCCCTCTCCTCTGTGCCCAGCTCTTTCTCATAAGTCTTAGTGGATGCATCCTCTCTCCACAGATAGTCCCAATCCTCCATCAAGAAAGCACACAGCCGAGTGGCCAATGCTCTAAAAAAAAAAAAAAAAAACTAAAATTCATCCGGAGGGTAATATTCTCAGACAGCACGACTAGCCCCTGACACCACGACCCAGCCATAACACTGAACATCCATTCTTAATCCCCACCCATGGCCTCTTGTTTACCTCATCGCCCTCTGGCCACTGTGAAAAGGCACATGCTGCCCCATTTTTCCCATGGCTGTGTCTTTTTTATGGCTTAATGCTCAGAGGCCATCGCTGTTATGAGTGTTGTCTGAGTGCTTGTGTAGTCAGAGAGATTTACAATGCCTCGAAACATTTTTATTTCACATAATGGTGAAGCACTGCATCTGTTTCAGGGCTTTGGAGGACAGCGGTAGCAGCAGTATGAAATTCTGACGCTGACACTTTTTGAGGTACTCAAGATATCACGTTTTTGACCTAAGGAATGAGGAAATTGATTAGGATAACATTAGAATCAGGATTTGGGTTCAATGTAGCAAAACGTTAAACCTGCATTCATTGATTTTCTGGCCACTTGGAAACAGTGGAACAAGCTGTAAACACAACACTGACATAATATCACATTATGAAGTTATAGAGAGCATGTTTCCATATTTACACATCCAGCTGATGTAGAGCAACAATAGCATTAATTTGGAGGAGAGTTTCAGGCGACCTGGCAATTGTAAGTCCAATATTCACTCCTCCCTTAGCCTTGTTTTGGTCTCCACCAACTCCTTAGGGAAATGTTTCGCTCCTTAGCTGCTAAATGCTCCTCTATGTTCACCAGCTAGCGGCTAACTTTCTGTCGGCTGTTTGATGCTGTGCACGAAGCATACAGTGGATTTATCAGAGCTTACATATACATATATATATATATATATATATATATATATATATAGATAGATGAGAGAGAGGCGAAACTGAACCAAAACATGAAGTTGTAGACCGTAAAACCAAAACAATGAGCTTAAAGTTGCCAAAACCCTCTACAGAGATGGGGGGACCTGCAAAATCCGGATGACGGACTACTATGTGGGTTAGGTAATATCAAAGTATTGATCAGAGAAGCTTAAAGTATAGTTAACTCTTATTAATTGGATGTAGTAACCTTAAATTAACACAAGAAACACTACAGTATTGTCACAGTCCATTTTTTCTTGTACTATTTTTTTTGTAGTCCTGTTTAATGTTGGTTACCACGAATCCTTCTGGACATTGTCATAATTACAGTAATGTGTTAGCTAATGAAGGCTAACTCTCTATGCTAAGCTAGGCTGAACATATTCCAAAGCTACTGTATTGAATACATAGAGATATTATTCATATCTTCTTTGTTGTAGCATAATCAGCAAATATTCCAAAATGTCAGAAAATCCTTAAAACAATGTTGCATTATTAGTAACATCAGGTTATTTTAAACCATGTAACCTTAGTGAACTGCTACCTTATTCATAGTAATTGGGTGTAATGTAGTGTGTATGTAACCTTACACAATGGAAAGGACCCATTCAAATAGGAATGCAAGGATGCGTGTGTGCCTAACCTGTGAATGTGTGCATGCAGGCGCATACACATGTATTTTTCAAGTTAGAGTGTGATATAGAGCAGAACAGACAGAGAGCCAGACAGAAGGAAGTAAGGAATGAGTGTCAAATGGTAAAAAAAAAATCCAGGGGAACCTTGATGGTGCTTGGCTTGCTGTGGGTGGGTGAGTGATGGCAATGCAAGGGAAAGAGAGATTGAGTGAAGGGTGTGTGTGTGTGGCGTTGAGAGGTGTGTGGGGGGGTAGAATGTGGCGGCCTGTCCTTGTGCCTCCTCTGCTCTTCCTCTCTCAGCCTTCTCCTCTCTCCTCTCAGCCTGTTTCTGGCTCATTACCCCCTCCGCCAGCAGACTTCTCCCTGGGCGGCAGTGAAAAGAACTGTCCTCTGTCGCTCTCATCGACAGCCGCAGCCTGAGCACTGCCCTGCCCTCCTGATATTAATCAAACACACACACACACACACACACACACACACACACACACACACACACACACTCCCACTCCCTCAAGCTTGCGCACACGCTCTCCCCAGCGAGCTCCTCTGACGGACAGGCTGGTGGGCAGCCGTCTCTTCTCCTGGCCCTCACTTGCAAATGAGACATCTAACCTCTTCGAGAAGCAGACAAGGGACAGGATATTAGAAAAGTTTTATTGGGAGGAAACTTTGTTTTTATTATATGGTCTTGTGTGAGTGACTGTGGGAGGAGATGCTAAATGTGTGCCTGGTGCTGCTGGGTTGGTTTGTATTTCCCTTGTATGTTTTGAAATTAAATCTACAGATACAACTGATAAATGCTGTTTATAATGGAGAGTCAGGTGAGACCAATATATTTAGCCTTTTGTTTTGGACAATCCATGATCCAAATGTGGAAAAAAGGGACACCCCACTACCATAAAAACAAATCTTAATATAAGAATGGAACCTACTATCACTCTCAAATTGATTGACAGTTTTTTTTAATACATGGACTAACACTCAACTAAATCCAAATACGGTTATTTATGTTCACTGCAGAGAAACTGTAGTCTGGCTATCACCAGACCAAGCTCAATCTTTTAAGATTGAACATTAGTCTGGGGAGTCTGCTCTGTATTTTCTACTGCACAAGAGGCGTGATCAACGGACATAGTTCAAATGACTCTGTACGCAATTGGATAGTCCTTCAACCAATCAGACCAGCGATCCAGGTGACGTAGCAGCGACAGCAGCACCAACGGGTTGCTGCGCTTCGGTGGCCGAATGTAAACAAGAAGCTGCTTGGTCGCTTCTCTATCATCATCGTGTTAAACCCGCCAATAGCGCGCCTTGTGGATAAGCCAGTTTGTGATTGGTCCCCGCAAAATTGTAACAGAAGCAGGACAGATAAACGTACAGGTTTCCAGCCTGAGCTGCAGGGCGAAATCAAATCGCCGGCAGATCGGGCTGGGTTTACCCAGTCTAGGGAAACTGACCAATATTTGTAATCATAACCAATTGAGAGACACACAATTCTGATTTTTTTAAATCTATATTTGATACTGCTCAATCAAGTGAATACAATTCACATTTATGTGGTTAGAAAACTATGTATTTGAGCTTCAAAATCTAATATCAACCTCTTGGTGTCATCCTTTGCCAATAGGGTCGACTACATTGATTGTTAGACTTTAGTGGTAATTGACAGAGCATAAATGTACTTCACTCATGTTGAGTGTTTTTGGCCTTGATTTCAGTGGAGAGTACCTCATAAATAGAGATAACATAAACATAAACATTATTGATAAGGATCCTTTAATTGGATTTTTAAAGAGTTATGGCATGTATGAAGTATGTACCGGGTGAGACATTTTACACTACTACTCAGTACTCTCTGGACAAACTATGCAATGGCGACATTAGAATTATCGTAGTCATATGTGCTGATACTGATATATCTGCATTAAGCTAATATCAGCCAATAATACTCATAATGGTACATATAATGTGACAGAGGCTGATAGAGAAAATACTGAAATTGTATAATGTTTCGGATATGTAAAATCATAGGGCTTTGTGTTCAAATTACAGGGGAGCCAGAGAGGGCTTAGCTCCCCTAAAAGAGACCTGGGGTAGGATCTTTACTATAAGTGTATGTACGCCCAAAAGCCCAAAATGGTGTACGCCAAAAAAAGGTCCGATTTATAAAACCGTGAGTACGCACACCTGTAAGCAATGTTCCCTTTATAAATCAGAGATTACCTACAAGTGTGCGTACGTGAATCAGCCTCTTATCCCGCCCTGTACACGCCCATTTTTAACCATAAATATATAAATCAATGCAAAGCACCTAGTGAATGCTGATCAGTATATGAATCACACTGGCAGTTGTTACACCGAATCATGATAACTAGCGGAGAAAAAGCAAAAATTTAAAAAAAAAAATGTTAATCTTCATGATAATGTGGATGATATGGAGTGAAAAAATGTGCGTGAGGCATCAATACTTGAAAATATTACAAGTAATCGTTATTCCCATTTACTTTCTGCAGTCTGACTTCAGTTCACCATCTGCATCACCAATTCCTATTTTGTCTCCAAAATGTGCGTACGCATGGGTCAGAGTTTGCATGGAGGACCGCACATTCTCCCGTCAAGTTTGTTTTTTGAAATCACAACCTTTGCGTGGGAAGTGGCGTACGCACATTTTCAGCCTCGTTTTGTGCTTACGCCACGTTTATAAATGAGACCCCTGAGCTCCCCCAGAAGCAACACGTTTGCGGGATCTTGAAAAACTGATAAATCACCATTAGCATTTCTAATGCTACAATTATTATTATTAAGTAATACATCAAACCTAATCAAAATCTAATATCCTGTCGTCTGTAATTTTAAATGTGCGTGCACAACTATGCCCCGGTCAGTGTGGCTGACGATGATCTGTCAATAATACATGTAACATGATTGATCTGGACATGGGCAGGGAGTTTATTGTTTGTCACGGATCATGGGCGGCTTTCATGTGTTGTTTTTTATACCTTTGCATAATTATTGTGTGAAAAGAGACCCCCCCCCCCCCCCCCCCCTCCAAAAAATAAATAAAAGCCACAGTGTAATTCGAACACTGATAATAAATACAAAGTATTTGAAGCTTCTGTCAATATCTATACTAGTCTTTACACTTGATGAAAATGCTAGTGGAGACAGCTGACTTGCTTTTTAAAGCGCTGGTGTGTGTGTGTGTGTGTGTGTGTGTGTGTGTGTGTGTGTGTGTGTGTGTGTGTGTGTGTGTGTGTGTGTGTGTGTGTGTGTGTGTGTGTGTGTGTGTGTGTGTGTGTGTGTGTGTGTTGCATTCTGTCGTCTCTTGCCTAAAGCTATCCCAGAGCGCCAGCCCCTCCTGGTCTTACCCTCTTTGCCCTCTCTTAAAACCTGTGCCTGCTGACAGTCTGCCAGGTGTGCCCATACCCAGGAGACATGGCCGGTGTCACCAAGCAAAGCGGGCTCACGTTGGCCGTAATGCCAGCTCGGCCACAGAATAACTTTGGGGGGGGGCAGAAAAGATCCCTGATGCTAGAATGTGTGACATTAGCTGGCTGCCTTCCCTCTTCTCTCGGCAAAGCTCGCGGCCCCAGCTCTGCCTTCACACACTGACTGGGTGTGTGACCCGGTGTCCAAGTGACATATTCCCTGGCAGGGAGTCAGAATATGAAATGATCATATTATTCACGCCCTACCTTTGACATTGTCTGTTAGCTGTGCAGGAGGCAGCACAGATACTGTAGAGCCACAATCTAGCAAAACCATCCACCTGAGGTAATGTGTCTTAACATCAAGTGAAGAAAACCCCAGGAAATCCAGCATTGGCTTGCACATGTCTCCTGTGTGTGTTGTTATACAGCATCACTGAGAACGCTGAGTATCCAGTTTGTCTCTCTCCTGGTTTGATGCTGTGCTAATAGCTTAGCTTCCACTATTGTGGTGCTGTCTCATGGGTGTTCCTCGAGTCTTTCTGCTCTGATGAGAGCAGCTGGACACTGGGGAGTCTTCGTCTCCTTTCTCAGGCAGACTATGCAATTTAAACCTGCCTCGGGCATGTAGATATTACTCCCCGGCGAGATGGCTGAAAATTAATGGAAATTGTTTTAGAGGAATCATTATTAACATTCTCCTTTGGATGCCCTTTTGTCATCTCAGCCCTGTCGCCTCTCCTGTTTTATTCTCACGCTAATTTATGCAGCCGTTGACATTCCTGTCGGTGTGTGAATGTGCTAGGAAATGTGAATAATCAGACTAATAATTAGTAATTGCTCCATCACTTCAGTGGGCATATATTTTGGCATTAGAAGACTATCAATCATGCATTTATTGTCTTACTTAGCTGTTGTTTTCCCTCTTATCTTCATTGCCATTATTTCTGCTTTTTAGCATCCAGTATGTGATTTTCTGCCACTGTAGGCACCACTAATGTACAGGGAAAAGGTATTACAGTTTTTCTCTTTATGTTTTTCCTCTGGTGAAGAAGACTTGGTTGTAGTGTATAACATGGCAGACTCCCTCATCTCTGGAACCAGGAAATCACATCCGTTTACACATAGGACTCAATTTCACACCCCAAGCTGGATTAAGAGGACTCTTCGCTCAGGGCCTGCGCAGGAAAAAGGGTAAATATCACCCTTGTTCCTGGTGCCGGAAAATCCGCTATTTAAATGGGGAGTAATATAACTGACATTTTCCAGTTCATTATGCAGCCCCTGACCTTCACGATGTACGACTTGGATACTTCTCTGGCGAAAGGCGAGGCCTGGTTCTCCCTAATGGGAGATGTTTGACCTTGTCAGGAACTAAGGGGAGGTCAGGGATGAAGGAGGCTGTAATCGGCCCCAGAGAGATGGGACGCAGCGGAGGAACACCTACAACAATTACTCAGAACACTGTAACACTCAAAACCAGTAGTTAAGGTGGCATTTGAGTCAGATCTGTAGTTACTAAAAACGTTCAAATCTTGAAAAACAATTTCTTGCCATAAATGAGTAAATCATCTATTTGTTTATTTTGGAATGCGATAACGCCTTTGGATACATTATGTAAATTTCTGATCTACAGGGATGTCGAATGTGTATTACATCATCTGGTCTTCAGATTTGTGTTTATCTCTGTTTGTGGCTAAACTGTTGAAGCTTATCACAGATGGATTCAGCTAATCTTCAACTGGCTCTTTGCCTTTATGTCCAACTGTACTTTAAAGACTCCTCAGGATTCCAGATAAATCCATCGCACTCAGTCACCAAAACGTAATAGAAAGTAATCATATCGGGAGTCTTTCACGGATTAGGCTGTTTTGAATATGATTTATAATCTCTTTCATTTGTGTGAACTACAATGATGTGCACTGGGCGCCTGGCAGAGATAATCTTATTACCCAGTTGGCTTTTGTTTTCTGCTGCCTTGCTTTTATTCTTTATTAAAACATTTGCTGCATTAAACATGCTAATTTGTGGCTGGGCATAATTGGGGTCTTGCTTTAAAAAAACCTCTCCCCTGTTTGGTAGAAGATTAGGAATTTCATCTTCAGGATTATGTATAGAGTACAGTGAAAGCCCATGGAATAGTCTTGCTTTCCATTATGTTTAAAGCCACTCAAGCTTATTAATGTGAAAGGAAAATGTATTATTCTCCACACAACGGCATTGTGATATGACAAAAAGATGTCAGAAGGCAGCTATTTTGATTGATGGGATTGGTCAGCTGATTAGTTCTTGTCCAATCAGTATGCTTTGGTGATCAAATTCATCAAGCCAATCAGCTTTCAAACAGACAGACAAATCCTGGTTATTCTAGTTCAGTGTATTTTCAGGATTGTTGGAAGTAGCCCAACATTTGTTCGTCAGAGCTGCAACAGCAAAGCTGTCAAATCTTCTATACTACTATGAACAGAAAAGGAACAGCAGCAAACCTATCTTTGGACACCAGAAGGGAGAATGTGAGGCAGATAAAAACCCAGCAACTCACGCAGGAATCCTCATTGATCACTGGTGGCTTTTCATGAGCCTCAGATGTGGAGAGATCAGAGCTTCAATCTTACTATGAAATGATATCTCACAATGTGAAAAGATTCCCAGATCTGCTAAAAAAAAAAAAAAATGTCAAAGAGAATATTTAGGTGTCAGTATTTCTTCGGCTCTAATAAGTGATCACACAGAAAACGGGGAATCTCTCCCCAATAATGGTGAGCAACTTTTTGATTTTGTGTCAAAACATATTTAAAATTTGAACAGTGCCGTCATTCCTGTGGCGTGCCGCTCTCTCCATGGGGCTTGTCACAGGAGACGTCACGGCATGCAGCTCCAATACACGGGGCTCCTTTCATTTCTCTGTCTGACATGTTAAGTGTGATGGTACAAAGACGTTCCATTTTAATTGTTTGGACAGATCACTCAAGGGAGAGGGGCTTTGATTTTGGGTGTTGACAGAATAGGCACAGGCCTGCTGAGTTGCTTTGGTGTCTGTCTTGCCAATTCTGCCACTGCACTGTATTGATCGCGATAGGCTGTTTACCTCAGGCTGCACTTAAGCTAAAGGCCAAGCTTTGTCCAACCTTTCACAGTAGCTATTGTTGTGGGAATTAGGTTACCAGAAAGTGCTATGATGCAGAGATGACTTGTTATTGCGTCACCCTTTTGGATTTGTATGCAAAAATCCATTTAATCAAATCTTGACTCTCAATCAATTTTTATTGGTGATCTTTCAGGTAGATATGAGGAAAGCTATGCAGCAAGCATAGTGACAAACAAGCCATTGATCTATAAGCACGAGTCAACTGTATGTGTAATATCTGTATTAAATAAGACGAAGAGGCACTTGAGCTGTGCCGTGCAGGCACTTTATGAAACAGGAGTATACTTCGATGAAGTCTAGTGAGTGGTGAGAAATCACCTGTTGATGGCCCATAATGTAATAAAACATTCCTTTTGAATGGGTGTGAACCATAATGTCACTCAGTCCATTAATATTCTCCTGCTGTGCCCACATCTTGGCTCTCTGCTCTGGGGGAATGATTAGGGTGACGGACGACGGGGCGATGACACAAGAAAACAACTTCCCCACCTCCCTTCATCTCCTCCTCAACCCGCGCTTTTCTTCGCCTCCCCTCAACCCTTCAACACAACAGCCACAAATTACCCACTTTGCTTGCAATATTATCGGGGCTGATCGTTGGTGTCCATAATTAGAGTCTTAGTGTCGTCTAGCCTCCATTAGGCTAACAATAGAGCATTGGAACAGGGCCACTTTGGGCAAATAACACGTTGAGAACACTTGACTTTTTTGAAGAGAGATAGTGAAAAGCATCAGAGGCCATTTACTGATCCAAACAACCTTGAATGGTTCTTTGGCGAGTGGCTCTGGGAAAGCCATGGATAGGCAGGCTGTTGAATAATCTCCATTCCAGAAAACATTTACACAGGCAAAGATTCATAGGATGCAATCACAAGCAGAAACACAGACGCACACGTCTGTATGCTCAAACGGTGACAGTGTTTTCCCTTTCTGTGCTCATATTCCTTTGACAGAGACGCAAATACAAATATCATCACAACGCACGCTGCAGCCTAGTGGAGCTTGTATTTCAATCACACAGCGTTAGATAGCTTGCTGCTGAGTTTCCTCCCAGGCTACAGAGAGAGAGAGAGCTCTGTATTCTGAGCCCAGTCCCCGTTTGATCTCCATCATCGCCCCTCTAAGACATCATTGTGTAACACTGTAAAAGCGGACGGCTTCATGGAGCGAAGGAAATATCAAGGAAGTTATTCATAAATATTAGATAAGATCAAAACAGCCAGTTGCTCTCAGACTCTGAGCTCCTGGGTCAAGCCATCCACATCCCTTTGATTTTTTTTTTCTTCCACTCAGGCTGAGCAGGGAGGATTGAGTATGCATTGAGATTGAAGGACCCCCCCCCCTCCTTAAAGAGCTGGAAAACAGGAAAAAAAAACCACAGTCAAATCCTGTTACTAATAAGCCACTAATAAAACACAACTATTGTTATGTTTCATTTCTGATCAACACTTTTCATTATTCATAATTCTTTTGTTTTGATTACCGTCCCTAACGCACAGCACGCTGAACCTGTGGAGATTAATAGGCAGCATTCTCCAAACTCTTCCTCCTCTCCTCCGGAGCTGACACAAATTGGTGAAATATCACTTTGATCATGCCTCCTGAACAACAAGCAAAACACAAACCTAATTAGCCTAATTCAGAATCGTTCCAAATGCTTCTTTTTTTTTTATGAAAGCCTTCCTTCTCTATGCTGTTGTTAAAGATAAAACTAACTTGGATGGAGCATCAGTGTTTTACCTGTGTGTGTGTGTGTGTGTGTGTGTGTGTGTGTGTGTGTGTGTGTGTGTGTGTGTGTGTGTGTGTGTGTGTGTGTGTGTGTGTGTGTGTGTGTGTGTGTGTGTGTGTGAACTGTGCAAATGGGTCCCCAGATCTGACCTTTGACCTTTTAATTGACAGAAGGCAGGGGGCGCTCTGATGCATCACTTCACTTTCCTCAAGACCACTTATGCCAGAAAGCAGAACAAAAGCAAAACTGCTTTAAACAGACTTGCAGGCTGTAGCGGGTTTTTCGATGTGGGAGAGCTCGCTCTGCTGATTCCTTTGTTGATGTTAGTCATCCCATCTGGGTAGAAATGTTAAGTGGCATGGGAATCAAAAAGCTCTCTGATTTATTATACCACTTTAAAGAAAGAAAAACCCAGTAAAGAATTGGTGTAGGATTTGCTGATATACTAACTGTAAACTGGATAAATAATCATGTCATTGGTTTCACACTTTGAACGTCGTATGGAGTTTTGACTATTGTCTTGATGATCACATTAACGGGCATCTATATCAACTCATGCATATGCCAAGTCTACTGTGAAATAAACAAAGTGCTCGTCTTTTGCTGCTGGTGCTACTAAATTGCTGTAAAGTTGATGCATTGCGTTAGCTTCTAATGCCAATAGGGACTTTTCCAAGGGCAGCAATGCACCAAAGCTATACAGCATTTGAAGTGTTCACTTACTACAAGCAGCATGAAGTCTACCTTGCAATGCTAGCGGATTAGCTCACGTTGCCTCGCTAACATATGCAATGACTGCCGGCGAGCTCTTCCCCATTAGGTTTGCACATCAAAGGCGGCGGGCGAAGTTCTTCACAGGCAGTTAAAAGTGGGCTCAGTGTGGATCTTGTAAATACCGTCTTTGAGTCTGTGCCTCTCGGGGGACACTTCACACACTCCTCCACCCAGGAGAAGGGAAGGAGGAAAGGAGAGGAGCAGTGACAGGCATCAGAGGGGGAAGAGGGGATGTGGGGGGGGGAGGTTGAAGGTGGGGGAGGTTCCTGAGAGCCCAGTCCCCTGTCACCTCCAGGATAGGATCTGTGGATGAAGAAAATCTCTCCGCTACTCTCCTCTGTATCTCACTCTCATCCTCTTCCTGCTCCTCACACTTCACATGATAGCTGACAGTGAAAGTAGAGCATTGCTGTTTTCTGTTTTCTTTTGAGTCATGTTTTTTCATAACACATAAATAGAGCATGCGGCGTCATGGGAATTCTGTGATTCTGTGTTTCAGTATACAGGCGGACACAATAGCATCCACTCTTCTCAAGTGTTGTTGAAAACATTTTATCCATCATAGCTGTTTGTAGGGCTCTGGTGAGGCCCTCGACTCCGCAAGGAGCAGAAAGGAATAAGAGATGTGTTTTGTTAGCATCCACATGAACACACACACACACACACACACACACACACACACACACACACAGACATGCATATACTGCATGCTCCCAAGCCCATCGTTGCCTGGTTTTGCAGACTGATCAATGCAAATGCTGTTATTTACCCAAGCCTGAAATGAAAAGACTATGGATCAATTTGATGCACTTCCATAGGGTGTGCTCACAATGGCTGGCTGGCTTTTTTGTCTCAGCTACACCCCCCTTCTCCTCCTTCTATGCCATCCACTCCTCATCTTAAACAAGTTCCACCCCCCCCGAACATCACTAATGCAAAATATACTACCATGCTCTCTCTCAAGTACACAAACCCATCATCAATGCATTCTCTCCTTGCACGCTCTTTCTCTCTTTTTCTTTCAAACACATCCTCAGTGTGACACCATGGCTGCATCCGTCTGAGCTGTGTGTGAGTGTATCTGAGTGTGCACGTGTGTGATGTGTGTGTTTTAGGCTGACCCACTTTCTGTGCTTGGCCAGGCTTGTGCTGCTGCCGCTGCTGTCTGCTGTGCTGTTCTGTGCTGTGCTGCTAGGGGGAGATCCCTGCAGACTCCCCCGGAACAGACTTCAGCTCTCCTTCTGACAGACACTCACCGTGGCATTTTATCCCCCCGTGGATTGGAGACCTCTGCTTCTCTCCCTCTCTGTGTATGTGTGTGCATGAGTTTCGGATACACCTTGATTCAGATGCACAAATGAATACTCACAAAGATGCATGCACATGGGTGCACAAGCAGTAACAACATCCTTACTAACGCACACACACACACAGACTCTCACACACATATGCAAAGCACATACCATCCCAGATCTGTATATTTTTAATTCCATCCACCCTCCTCCGGCTCCTCCTCCTCTCTTCCCTGTGTTTGTCTGGAGTTATTGTTTCAATCTTGCTGCATCAGGGGGCCCCTGAAGGTTATAAATTAAACATAAATGCAAATGCGCTGAGCCATTGCCCTCCTCCACCTCCCTCCTCCCACACACACACACACACACACACACACACACACACACACACACACACACACACACACATCCTCATCCTCGCCATTCAAACAGATCAGTGTGTCTGCGAATTAATAGGAGAACAGTGGGCTTTTTTTAATGAGCGAGAGAGGAATTTAGAGTTGCAAAGCCACAGCGCACACACCCAGAGCTGCAGCCGAGGCAACGGCTTGAAAAGCCCGGCGCCATCATAGAATATGCTAATGCTCCAGGTCCCCTCACTGTCAGCCTTAGTGTTGCTCTAGATGAGATCAGAGCTGAGGCTTTGATCTGGGACACTGATGGGAGCCAGAATCGTCATGTGCACAAAGTACAGAGAGCAGGAAGGGTGTGGATGAGGCTTGTTCTAATCAGAAAAGGTGCACATAATCAGTGATGAATTCCTAACGTGAAGAAATTCTTGATTGTTTAAGGAGATATTGTTTTGTCTACACATACATAGACCAACAGCACCTACACATTTTCTATTCTCACACACTCGCATACACGGAGGGTGGAAACGTGATGTTTTCTCGGGTTGTCCTATAGATAAATAGCCATCTGGTCTTGTTGATGCTATAGGCTTGGCCTGAGTATACTGAATGGTGAACACCATTGAGACTTTGTATTTGGACCATAACAACGTTATAGCTTTTATTCTCTGCCATATGGGCTCATAAAGGCAAACGGCTGGGAGAGGTTTCTGGGGATGTCACTCGCTTTTATTCTCATATGAGTGAGCTTCCATTTGGAAAAGAGAGATTAAGACTCTTGCTGTAACAATGTGATTTTATTTTTTCATCGTGTTACGCAAGTAGTTAAATAAATATTTCACAGTTAGTCTGTCCTACCCTCTCACTCATTGCTGTCCTACTGAAACACAAGGTGTTTCTGCTTGTATTTTTTAAAGATGTGTTTAGTTTTTTTAAGCTCTGACTTGTACTAACACTGTATTTCCAGCAGGGGTCTTCCCATTGTCATGGACGTGGCTTCACAGTGAATTATCAGATAAGGCAGAGTAAATTGTGCCTCCTTGTTTCACCAACATGTGACCTGAAGCAACAATTTGGTGTTAGAAAAATATGCTCATCACTACCTAGTCATCACCATTACTATGGTCATCATCTTCGTTGTCATCATCGCATTTGTTCCCACCGCCACCACAAGTCATCATCATTAACATGGCCATCCTCAGCTCAACTCTCATCCCCAAATCCTTCTCTTGCCACCCCCCCCCCCCCCCACACACACACACCCCTCTTTCATCCACAACTCCCTCTGTTGATCAAATGCATCTGATCTCATCAAAGCAGACCCTCTGCTCATTCAAGTCCCAACAGACACCCCAGCTTCTTTACTAAGCACTATTTTACATTCATCTTTGAATACCACTGATGGGATAGCATATCTTGTAGACTTTGGTTTTGTGTGGTCCTACACTGCAGCCTGTGTTGATTTTCTTTTTCTTTATTTATATATATATATATATATATATATATATATATATATATATATATATATATATATATATATATATATCATTAGAATATATATATCATTAGAATTTCAGACAGGCTCCTCTCTGACAAAGTAAATCCAATGAAGGAAATTAAAGAATGTAGCCTTTTATTCAAATACGACCCTAATGAAGAATGGCTTTAATATTCATAATATTCATATTACATTCCTATGGAGACTTACAGTGAGTTTATAGTGACCTAATCGTACTGAATGGTAATTTGTATCTGCTATCACACTGAATAGTCTCGAAGAATATGATATAGTTTATAGTTTGTGATATTTCCATAGTTTCCCTCTTATTACTCGATTGCTTTGGTTCTTTGTTGAAGGGGAACATTACTCCTTTTCAGGCTGAAAATAAGTGATTGGAGCACGTAGGGGACGAACTCTGTGGTGCAGATATTACAACATTATAGCTGCTATAAAGTGTGATTACATTCTTATTCCGATGGCAACATTATTGCGCACAGCTTGTGGTTGCGTGTCCGACTCCTGTCAGAGCTGCAGAGAACTGGCTTGAGCCGAGGGACAGAGAGGGTGGGAAGAGGGAAAAACAGATCTGGATAATTGCGGAGAAACTCGCTCGGGCAAACTTAACATCTGCTTTTGTGTTTATTTGAAGGATCCATGTGCACCGAAGGAGCAATGTCCGTGCGTAAATTGGAATTGCCCTATCTCTCTCGGTTATTGTTTGTTTTTATAAATCATATGTACACAGTGGAGGGAGTCGTTCCTTGACCGTCTGAGGTACACTTATTAAAAGGAATCTGGATATTATAATGTCAATAAGGAAATGTGGGTCATGTAAAAATACTGCCACCATCAATGTGTCCTTTTTTTTAATTGTAAAATCAACCTTCAAAGCATCGTAAAACACCGAAACATCAAAATGCAGCATGCGTAATGGCTCGCTACTCCAGTCCGGATTTTCCATGTGAGGCGCGACGGAGCCCTGGAGGTGGATAAGCTGGTAGAGCCCGCTCTCTCTCATGCCATGCTGGGCCACAAGGGCTCCGGGAGACGCTGCTACATATTACCGAGAACCGGGATGGAGGAGAGGCGGAGGGGGGAAGAAAAAAAGTTTGGTTTAAACCTGGCAGAGGAACTTTCAACATGAAGCCTCACTGACGCACCATTTCACCACCACCACAGCAACACCAGCGCTAGAACAAAGCTTGCTTTTACACTGAATATATTTTTCTCCTCCCAGCTTGTGTTTTTCTTCCCTCTTGTATTTTTCTCTCTGTGTGCAAGGCTGGTCGGGGCTTGCTGTCTCTGCGCGTGCTGAGATGTTGGAGTGACCATGGCTGCGCAAGTTGCATCGGCTCCGACTAGAACTAATAACAAAAATAAGAAATTATCCAGCGGTTTGGGTCCGGAGCTCAATTCGGGGAAATCTGGAGGAGGAGGGACCGTACAGCGGACTGGACCGATGCTGGGTGCCGGAGATGGGACCCTGAATAATGTAGATCATCACCGCCGAAACGAGCTCAACATGGTTCATTCAACTTCCACGACTCGCAACGCTTCGGACGGCCACGACAAAGATGGACATAACCTCACGTCCGCCTCGGCTTCGACTAATTCAACCTCTTCCTCGATGGAGACGGGTTTGACCGCGAACCACAAGCTGAAATGTGTGGGGAGCGGAGATCCCCCTCAGTCTCAACCGCCGCAGCAGCCGCCGCCGCAATTCGGCCAATTTGCGCCACATCAGCAGCGACAGATCCAAAGTAACAACACCGCCAACAACAACGGCCAGGGGCCCCGTGGGGACAGGGGTATGGATCACCAACACCACGGTGGCAAAGAGAACCTGTTGGGGGGCCAGGGGGAGCCACAGCAGCAGCAGCACATGCCAGGAAAAGGTGAGGGGGACCTCACCTGTAAACCCGCGGAGAGGATGATGGGTACCAGGTACGAACACTCTAACTTGGGGCCAACTAGTAACAACTCTGAGTTTAATAACAACTATTACAGTCCAAGGCCCTGTTTTGAGCAACATGGCGGACAGCAGCAGCAAAGCAGTGGGATGGGGATAACGCACTCCTCGGCACATAACAGCATGGAGAACTCCCACGAAGCAGGGTACCACAACAGCCAGTACAATCAGTACCCGGCGTACCGGGCGGGTTACGGCGGCGGGGCCTATGGAATGATGGGCCCCTCTGGATGCCGACAACCCGGGAACATGATGATGGGCAGCAACTCCTCAGCAAGCCACGGCAAGTCTCCCCTGGGAGCCGCTTCAGGTGGCTTTCAGAGGTTCCCAGGACAAACACAGCAGCAGCATCCCTCAGGGGCCACCCCGACACTCAACCAACTGCTGACGTCCCCAAGCCCCATGATGCGGGGCTATGGTGGGGCATATCAAGACTACAGCGGCTCCACGGCGCAGCAGCAAGCCGGCATGGGCCTGGGGAAAGACGTGGGGCCCCAGTACGGAGCCTCCACGGCCCACGGCTGGGCAGGGCAGCAAAGAAACCACCCTCATTCAATGAGTTCAGGCAACGGAGGGCAAGGCCTCGGTAGGACGCAGGTACGTTTTGGAAACTACAGTGAACTTGGGTTTATCAGCGCTGGTGTTAATCCACATATATATATATATTTTTTTATCAAGGAGATTTTATGCACAAGAAAGGCCATTACATGTGCAACTCTGACTTGTGTAAACGTTAAATATTAGACCTACCTGAGTTTAAACATGACAGGAAAAGGGAAGAAAACCTTATAGCAGAAATGTAGGCTATTGCTAAAGAAACGGCTTCATTTATTGGCTAATTAATGAGGCTACAATAATTGATAGGCTAAATCAGATGCTGTGTTTCTATCCTCATATTTCTATAGTTTATATTCTTGTGTACTCTGCGTATTTTTTTAATGTATAATCGGGGGATTAAAAAGCAACATTTATGTTGTGCAAATTCACCTCTTGCCGACGTGGTGTCAGACACGTTGCGAAACGCCCTGTTTAGAGGACGTGTTGTGTTCGAGGCGCTAATCGAACAAAGTAAAAAATATTCCTATAGAAAATGTACATGAATGAATTTTATAAACGCCAACGTTCTGTGATATTTCTCATCTCTTCCTGTGTAACTGGTTTGGAAAACCAAACGGACACACCGCGGCCGTGCAAAGACCGTCTCTCCCTCTCCTGTGCGCTTTGCATCTATAGCTGGAGCGCTTCTGCGCGCCTCGTTTATTCCCATGCAGCTCGGAATTTGAATAGTGGAGGTAAACTGGCTAAAAGCTTTCCGTACTCCCAGCTCGCAGTTGACACCCAGTCTGCCACCTGATTGGCTCCCTGTGGTCCCGCTGGGCAGACTGCACAAAAAAAGGAGGATTCTTGCAGGGATCCTTGGCCATGGCGCTGTAGTGATGCTGCATTCACATCTTATGGGAATACTCCAGACTTGGAGGCCGTCCAACGCAATAATTGAAGTTTTATGAAGGTTTAGGCTGCTCCAGATAATTATTCTCATAATGTTTCCACACTGAAAAGATGTACAAAAACACTGCAATGTCAGCTCAAAATGAAAAAAAGGGAAATGTCATTCATGTGGACTTATAATCTTCAATTTTTGTTTGTTCTATTTGATATTAATGTTTCATTTCAAGCTATTTAGAGAAATTGTCCAACACATGTATCTTGTGATGTTAATAGATTATAAAAAAAATAAATAGTTTGTGCATTTATATTTCTAAATATAAGAAAAAACTCACTTTTTCTGGAATCCCTCTTATTCACAACCACATTTACACAACAACCCCTGCAAGCTGAGTTCTGTTGGCCACTGCTGCAGCTGGAGGTTGAATGCCTTGCTCGAGGGCACCTCAGTGGTAACAGCTGAAGGAGGGAAGAAAGTGTTACTTTTTGGGGGGCTACACTCAGTGATCCCTGAGTGCCCCCAAACCCTGTGCTGAAACACTGATGTGTCAATAGCGTGCAGACCTACAGCAAGGGGAGGGAGTCACTGCCAGTTCAGAACTCTGCCCCTCAAACAACACAGTGTTTCTCCAGAAGAGACATTATTCTGCGGTTGTTTTTGATGCACTAAATTATTCGCACTGCTGGATAGCACATCTGGACGACTAGAGGGTAAGGTGGTTAAGCATAGCTTATACTGTCTGCCGCTCGCAAAATACAAAAGCAGTTCATTAGCCTACATTGTTTTAATCAAAGGCAATTTCTGTTGGATGCTGGAGAAATTAAGTGAATGTTTTAGCGTGGGAGGGTTTGCTGCGGTATTGATTGGATCAAATTATGCACTGATAAGGTAGTCACTGGAAAACCAACAGTAATCTTACTTCTTACAGTAATTATTGTTGATTATGTGCAGATTGATATATATATTCTTAATATCCAACGACACTTTAATGACAGAGCACATCAGTCAAAGCCATAGGCTGTATATTAATGGACAGCGCATGTGTGACGTCACCCATTGGTTTGTGGAGATCTGCTATCCGTCGTCGAGTTTGCCGTTACGGGCGCAGCCATCCTGGTTGTGACGATTTTAGACGAGAGGGAGGAGTGAGGGAGGAGCTGCTTACACTCTACGTTACGTTACACACTTTCACTGGCAATCACATCATAGCCACGGCCTAAAACACCCCCTGCTTTATCGCCGATTTTAAAATCAACGAAAAATGAACATCATTCTGTGTTGCAGAAGACTTAAAACTAGCGATTGAGACCATAAACTCAATATGAAAATGTTTACTGAGGTAATAAATCAAGTGAGAAGTGGGTCACTTTCTCATAGACTTCTACAGAAACCGACCTCCTTTTGCAACCACACGTGTCGCCCCCTACTGGAATTCAGATAGAATGCAGGTTTAAGGCACTTCCGCATTTGCAGCACTTCGCCGAACCGGATGCATTGTCCATTAATATACAGTCTATGGTCAAAGCATAAAGTTATATGAGCCATATTTTATACTATTTATATTTATTTTTAGTGAATATAATTCCAACCCTAAACACATCTTACATGTAACCTTATATACTGTAAATGTGTTTTTTGTCTCCTCAGTTTTCCAGTTCAGGAGTTAGTGCATGTGTGACTGTTTTTTTTCTTGACTCTACCAACATTTCAGCAGCAATATATTCAAGCTACAAAAGCCCTATGTTTAATTCATATTTGGAGAGGCAGCACTGCTCTCCTGTGCACTGACAGGCTGTGTGAGAAAGGCGAGCGGTGTACTGCATAATACTGCCTCCAAATTGGCGCCGTGATATGACTGCGCTTCACTTCAGAGTGCGTTTGGTCGGAGCACGCCTCTGTCACCTGTTGGCACAGTTTCCCCTCTTTCAAATTCAATTTCCCTCCTCACTGCCTCTCTTCAGGAGCAAGCTGTGAGCGAAACGAGTGCACCTCATTTACACTGCTGTCTCCCCCCCTCACACTCGTTTGTCTGGCCACTCACCAAAATGAAAACAGAGCCCTACCTGTGTGTGTGTGTGTGGGTGTGGGTGTGCGCACAGAGACACGTGAGCTATGTTATTTGGAGGTGTGTGTTGAACCTGCTCTCTTATTATTTATCTTAATTATCTTTTAAATTACAGTGGCCTATTTGATTGAGGTCTGACAGAACAATATTGAGTGTTCAGTTTGTGACCTGCCTGAATGTGCGTTTGTCTTCAAGTCAGCTGCTTTAAATCCAGTGTGTTTTTCCTTGTGTATGTGCAGTGTGTACCTATAGCAGTAATATAACAGCCTATGTGCAATCCTAAGGACTAGAGCTGACATCATAAATGAAATCGCATATTCTGTCTCAACCTATATGTGTAACAAGGATCTGTCTGTTATCCACTAATCAGAACACACAATGCACACAGAGAACAATACAAGTCATTAGTAGATAATAAGGGCCTAGCAAGTTGGAAATAGTATTGTTGCTTAGATAATTGCAGCAGCAACTCATTTAAAATCTGACCTAATAATACAAAAATGAATGGGTTTCCAGTCATTTATCACTATTATGCTCAGTGTTTTGCCTTTGTTTTTTTAATAATTGAAATCAAAGCTCAGTAGTTCTCATATGAAAGACGAGACCCAGTCCTATCCTTGGTAATGTGCTTACCTTGAAATGATTTCTGCTCGCAGTGCTCTCCAGTGCATACTGTTTACATTTCTCTCTTATGAATTATTAGCATGATACGAACAAAGACTTTATAATAGGAGCAATGCATCAATGTCACATTGTATTATGCGGCTATCTCAGGGAGCCTTGTGCATAGTGATGGGCTTGACTGTGGCTGCTGGAATTTAATTTATGGTACATCTTCTGCATTGGACAAACAGCCCATGGGGTATGGTCAGGAAATGGACGTGTGTGTGTGTGGGGGTGTGGGTGTGGGGGCAGGAGAAGGCTAAAGCCCCTTCGTCAGCACTAAGCAGTCCAACCTCAATCCTGCCCCTCTCACACCGTCTCTCTCTCCCTCCATCTCTCGCTCTCTGATCCCTCCTGTCAGTCGTTTGTTTATGTTGGTTTGTTTACATATCTTTCTTGGCTAGCCAGCGCAGTGCTGATTAGCAACACTGGAGTGAAATTTTAATTTGCTCTGTTGCGTCCGATAAGAGCCCCGTGCAGCGTTTTTCATCTTCCTTGGATGAAACACAGAGCCTGCTTAGGTAATTGGCAGGCCGGGGTTATCCCCGGTCTGCATGTGGTTTCCACAAAACACCAATTAATTCAGATTTTTAGAAATAATATGAATTAAAAAAATAGACTGTCCAGTCGCATCATTAGACGTATGCTCATGTATTATTAGCTGGCTTAATAAAATAATTGTATTTTTTTTCTGGTTCCACTAAGCACTCGTAACATCCCCTGGAGTTAAAGGTTGATGTGTAAACGCCCTGAAGAAAGGATTTAATTACTGCTAGCTGCGTTGATTTGGTGTCAGCTGTTACTCAGCTCTGTTTTGTCCGAACTGCCGGTGTCAGGAGGGAGCAGAAAAATCTGAACCAAAGCAAATTTTGGGAAGAAAGTTAATTGTGCATATGGGAGAATTTGACTTTTCCTTGTGGATGAGGTAGTCCAAGGCTTTTTGGATTTGATTTAATAGTCCATTTTATTTCTCAACCTTGTTTAGTCTGTGTCAGCAGTGGTGGATTCTACCATGTGAGAAAACTATAGGCGTCCTCTGGCATTCTGGGATTTGTAGGATTTATCACAGGTCTGGTAAAGGGTTAGATACAGCACCTAACAGGTGTATCACCACTACTTCCTCTGTGTCTCAAATAGCCTAATGGACCCCATAGCAATGATTCCATCAAATGCAAAGAAAACTTTAGAAATGTCACTTTATAAATTAAGTTAGCCCTCTTTCTATCATCTATCAGCTGAGTTTAAGTGAAAAAACGGTTTATTTTGTACACAGATACAACCCCAAGAAAAATAAGTGAAGTCCTTCAACAATTTAATAGTATTTGTTACAGTTCTTTAGTGCCTGCTATGTAGCTTGAACGATGAAAGAAAAAAAAATGATTGTCATTATTATAATGATCATGTACGTACAACGTCTGCATGGGCCCAATTATGACATTTTTGTGCGTTCCTGTTGTAAAAATGTTGCTTTTGTAATTATTTATCCATCCAGTGCATTCCTGTGAATATATATCACAGAATTGTCTTGAGTAAAAAAAAAAAATCTAAATTTTCTTTGATTAATTTATTCAGTTCCATGTCTTTTTTTGTGATATTTTATTGCATTTTAATTTCTTTCAATAGCTCATTATTTGCATAAATCTACTTGCATTGCTGCTGTCTTCTCTGTGTAAACAGAGAGAGTATAGGAAGGCCAAAGATATTTGAAGTGAGTCACATGGAGGGCTGCTGACTTCCGAGGAATGGGCTTGGCCGAGTTCACAGAAAGAGAGAGAGAGAGAATCAGTATCTGAACTCTGGCAAATGTCTGCATAGTTAAAATCCTCTCCCACTGGATCTCACCCTGCTTTAGCCTTGTGAACATTGCGAGGAAAAAGAAGTGTTTACGAGTTTTTGGCCTCACACACAGATATATTGGGTTTCCTCCCTTCAGGTGTGTGTGTGTGTGTGTGTGTGTGTGTGGCAGGGCGCCAGGTCTGATGGCAGTGGGTGCTGTGGTGGCACCCCTAAACTCCCCCTCCACCCTGACCTTCACATATGCTAATTAGCCACGTGGAGCTGCTGAAAGGAAGGACCCCCCTCCTCCCCCTTTTTCCCAGAAGGATCCCAGAGGAAGGGAGATTTGTTTTTCTTTCTCTCTCTCTCTCTCTCTGGTTATTTCTCTGTATATTTGCAGTTAACTATATACGTACTAAACAGACAGTGCTCAATACTATACTTACTTATACTTTTTTGTATGCTTTCACTTTCGCAGCTATCTCTTTTTATTCTTTCTGTGTTTTCTGTCTAAATACGGTCTTTCCACTTTTATCTGCCTCATGTCCCTGGCTCTCAGTAGCTAGCTAGGTCTCCCAAGGGACCAGCAGTCAGTTCACAGGTATTTAGACAGCCAGCACATCCTATCGAATATTTATACACTATACTGAACAGATCTGTGGGCCACTACTGAAACACTGTCCTGCTTACAGTAACTGCTGCCTTCACTTCCCTTCTCTCCTCTCTGGCCAACAGAAGAGGAAATGGGAAACATATGGATCAGTCCCACTAGAAATGAATAGTTTTGTGATTGCAGCAATTAATGCAAATTCAAAGAGTCATTTTTTAGATACAACCAAACTCTACAACTCCTTCCTTTTTGTATTATAAAACTAATGGTCTGGTGGTTAATCTGAACAAAAGACAAGAGAGGAGGATAATTGGCAGATTATCGTGGGAGTTTTTTTATAAGAATTTAGAAGCTTTATTTTTCTTTGAAAATTTCTAGTATTATTTCTTCTACCTTTAGGTTTTGGTTTAGTCTGCTGACTAAATAATCTGCTCATAACAAAATGAGCACAATTGATTTGTTGATTGAAATGTTGACATGTGTAATCCATCTTGTGTGTGTGTGTGTGTGAGAGACTTCATGTATGAACTTCCAACTGCCACCATCCTCTCCTCCTCTTACCAGCCAGTGAGAAAATGATCATCGTTATCATCATCATCATCATCACCATCACCATCACCATCATCCGTCACTTTACACATCAAAGCATCTGCACTCCTCTCTGTTTCCAGACTGTAGACTGTGCACTCCAGTCACACGTCTTGCTGTTTGGTTTGAGTTGATCCTAATCAGCGCTGGCACAGTGAGACCATTTGCTCAGCTAAAAAAAGAAAAGAAAAGAATACAACCAAACAGCACCAGCAAGTCGCTGTCTGTGGTGTGTGAAGCACAGAGAGACAAAAATAGAAAAACGATGGGACACGGACGACGCACCGAGTTTCTGTTGATGAGTTTTGTCTGTTTCTTCGGGTCTTTTCTTTTATAGTTTCACTTACTTTTTTTGGTCCTTATCTGTCACACACACTTGTACACACTCATACACACACTTGTACACACACACACACACACACACACACACACACACACACACACACACACACACGTGTATATCTCTTGACTGGTCAACCATGTATTTTCCCAGCCACAACATGTTCTTTTCATCTTTTTCCTTTCTTACCAAACCTAATGTGTCTGTCTGTCTGTCTGTCTGTCTGTCTGTCTGTCTGTGTCTGTGTGTGAACAGTGCTGGTGTGTGAATGTACAGTATTGGTGATTCATAGACACCGATCACAATAGGACACTTGTGGTTGAACGCTACCTAATTTAGATCAATTTTATCTCCGCAATTAAGGAAGCAACTTCACACCACATCCTCCTCCAAACACATAATGCATGAACACACACACACACACACACACACGCACACGCACACGCACACACTCACACACACACACTGGAGATACTGTATGTGGGAGAAAGGGGTTATGTTAGAAATGTGATTATAAAGTCTTGCATTGGGTGTGGAGTACAGATTGTTTGTCTGGGTATTTCTCTCATTTTTTTCATTATGAACCTCTTTGATATGGCCAGACTTGTATTCTACATTCCAGCCACTCTTCTGACACAAACCGGATGAACTGGATTAGATATCGACAACACAAGTGAACTTTGATGTTAAAATGTCTTATTTCTTTTAGATGTTAATTCCTCCAAAGGATATCAATACGGTTGACAAGAGCAGACATTCGCTGTTCAGTTAATCTCCTTGTGCAACTGTGCCTGTGTGTGTGTGTTTTCTAAGTGCTTGCACACGTGTATCTCCCTACTCAATGAACATCCATAGTCACTGTTGGCTAAACGTACAAAGGTTACTGTAATGTCAGACACATGCCAGAGGGAAGTGTGGAATACCACATTAACATAATCCATAGACAACTGTCCCATTTACAAACATTGCCGTTCCGGGCTGATCGCCACAGCGCTGCAGGAGCACATGACTGCTTTTGCTTCCGCTGCGCTGCATGAGACTAAACGGAGGAACTACAACACAATGACGGTCCTCTGACGGAAATACTTATCCAAGAAAAATGGGTGGTTGTCAGATTTTGGCATGACTCGCCGGGACAAATTATGATGCTTGAACCTGAAACATTCCTCTGCTCTACACTAGGCAAAGGCTGACAGCTTACATTGCTCACACAGTTACAAAATGTGAAAGTATTGTTGTCTTGTCTGACCTGCTGGCCTCCGAGTGCATGTGTCAACAGTTTGCTGTGTACTGTGAGAACTTCTAATAATTCAGTGGGTAGAGACTTGATATGGGAACAATCTATTGGAATCAGACTTATGAAGACCCTGCTGTGGTGTTTTAATTGTCCTTCTGAGGAAGTTGGGGTTCAATCTAAACAGATTTACTCCAGTGTTAGTAAGGGAATATGAGAATAGGTTTCCTAGGCCTTTTATAAACAAAACAATATAGCCACAACGTTATTTTCTAAAGCAATGAGGCCAATTCTTCCAGTAGTAACTTGCACAGAAATTAATACAAAGCAACCATTGGACAAATATTTAAAGTGTTCAGTGTTAATTAGATGTTTTATGGTAGTTGAGGCGGCTAACATGTTTCCCTCTCACCCGCTCGGGTTGGAGTCTGTGCAGACAGTCGGAGTGATTGTTTTGATAGTTATGTGTGCATAAGCCGGAGAAGAGGCTCTTACTGCATTTTGGAAAAATACAAAATACATTTTTACATTTACAGCTCGGTTTGTGCGAGTCTGCGCTGTCAGCTGTGTTTTGAGGGATCCATTGTTTTCACTCGCATAACGGGTATTTTAATTAGTCTGTCTTTGGAAATTCCCTGTGTGTGTTGTGGTTTGCGTTGGACACTGCAGACTCCCACAGCTCCCAGACATTTCGCAACTTTTTTACACATTGGCTACATTCCAAAAGCAGAGTCATGTGTGGAAACTTCAGCAGTTTCACATTTTCTCATCTGTATTTTGAAGCATAAACAACCTCTCCATCTCTCTCTACTGTTGTTTCCAAGTCTCTGTCATTTTGTCTTTTGGATGCTAGTTGTGGGTGACCTTGGCTGGTAACTACAGTGCCTACTCATTAAGTAGTAAAGATGAATGGATTCATTATAGCAGGGGGAAAAAAAACGAGTGGGGCCAATTAGTGGTAATTAACAGCGGAGAGGGCGAAGCGCTCTGGAGGGCACCCTGACCCGGGCTGTGGAGGGGGCAGAGGGGAGCAGGGGGCGTGTGTGTGGAAGAGATTTAGGTATATATGTGCGGAAAAGTGTGCATTAGGAATGTGTGGGAGGTTATTATAGGTGTGTGTATGCGTTATATGTAAATAGGGGTGGTACTAATGTTTAAATGTGTGTATATGTGTCTTATGGGAATGTGCTTATGTGTGTGTGGATATGAGTATTAAGCTTACAAGTGGGGTTTGTGGGTGGTTATATGATGGTTAAGATGCATGTTATATAATTATGTACATTGTAAGGCAAAGCTGTAGGTGTGTGGCCTTGCACACATTCCTGCGTGTTGACAGATGGGAAAGTCACAGGGGGATTCGGCACGTTTGAGCATTTAGAGATGACCGAGGTCAACAGCCGGCAACACCTCTCTTTGACTTTTGACCCCTGATGTGATGTCACTCCCCCTCCAGCAGCCCTTTGGTGTGGCCAGGGAGCTCGTTAGGCAAAGGTCTGAGAATAAAAGGCCCTGAAATGCCAAGTCAATATACCATCAGCGCTAATGAACTTTTTGTGATGATTTTTGTTCTTAATTGGGTTTTTTTTTGTGCTGATCTGCAGTATTTTAGCATCTCAGCATCAAGGAGAAATTCAAGGTTGTTCACCGAGAGACTCTCTTACTCTCCCTCTGTCTCTCTTTCTCAGCTCCTGTGCTTGATTTATTCACCACTCCTAGCTCCCGTTTTTTTTTTTTTTTTTATCAGTTCTTGGTTGAAATTGTCACAGCCGTGTAATCCTTTGGGTGCCACTAGCTGGGAGAATCACACGTGACCACGCAGTCGGTGAGATGGGTGTATGTTTGTAATGGTATTGGCGGTGGGGTGTCTAAACAGTAGGTACCGGGTCTTGTGTCCAACATGGAAATCCTGGCAAGTCAATAAAGCAATGTTTAATATACTAGGGAGGAAGGCTGTGTTGTCACTTTAACAGACATGTTAGAATTGGCAGTTAGTGAGAGAGAGCATTTATAGAGGCTGGAGGTTTTTTAAGGTATTTTGCAAAGTGCTGGTAAAGTGCTGCTTTCATGGCCCCTGGAATTGCAATTCCTGGTAAATGGATGGTTTGAGGAGTATACAATGTATTAGAAGTCAATTGTGCATGGGAGGGCCTATTTTCTATATCGCTAGTCGAACAAGTGTGTCACTGTGTGTGTGTGTGTGTGTGTGTGTAGCTGTTGCATCTCTGCCTTCGTGGCACACACACACACACACACACACAAACGCATTCAGACTGCACATGCCCCCCCTCCATCTATTCCCCTGTTGCTCTAGCGTCTCTCTGCTCCATCATGTGCAGGTTTGTCTGTATGGTTAGGTTGAGGGGGGTTCACTGTGGGGGCCGCGCCGTACATCAGAAACCATTACCCATAATGGCCTCTTTCCCCACACCCCGCATATCTATTCCCTTTCCCTCTTTGACATTTATTTTATGACTGCTTACATATCAAATATTTAAATAAACAGAATCAGGGGCTTCAGCTGAGGTTTGCCCGGGGGTGACTAGGGAGTTGCGGCGGAAGGAGAAAGAGGATGGATGATGACATTCATTTCCGAAACGAGGAAAGAAAAAAAAACAGCGTTGGGTGGAGTGATGGGTGGGAGGAAAAGCAGCAGCGGCAGAGAGGAAGGGGGAGAAAAAAAAAATGCTTCGCTTGGCTCCAATCAAAGCGAGGAGGGCGGCATGTTTTTCCGCTTACGCTTGGCAGCAGCGGTGACAGACGTTTGTGTATGCGATTGCGTGTACGGGTGGAGCATGTGCACATTGTTGTGGGGCTCATCCGTCCGCTTTTCCTGGGGATGGGAGAGAAGGCCCTTGTGGCTCGTAAAAAGCAGCCGCTGTACTGAAGCAATATCGCGGCAACCGCCAAGGAGATCAGAGCAATGACGCAAAGTAACAAAGGGAAAAAAACAAGAAGAAGAAAAGAAACAAAGTGTAACGCCGCAATGAGAGCAGGTAGAAAAACAAAGGACAGAGAGAGGGAATGAAGGTCAAGATTAGGAAGATCTATCTATCGTTTCCTCAGGAGAGGAAGATGGAGAGAAGGCAGGCGAAGAGTGTGAAGGGGAGAGGTAGAGATGGAAGGGGATAAGGAGCAAGGTGTATAGATATATGTAGAGAGACAGAGTGGTCCTGGGATGCAGGCGGCCAGTCGTGTGCTGGCTGGTGTCGGTGGGAGGCCCATTACTGTCAGGCTAATCTTAAAATAATTAATTGCGAAGTCGACTCTTTTTAAAGAGTATTGTAATTGAATCCTAAATTAGGCTTGGGAAAGGGGACGCGTCCTGCTTTGCTGCAAGTCTGTTCCCATTCTCCAGTCATACACACACACACACACACACACACACACACACACACACACACACACATCAGTGTGTTGTGCGTGCAGAGGCGGGCAGCAGGAAAAAAAAGACAACAGGCAAAGGAAATGCTAATGAAATGCATATTTGGGGAGAAAGGGGCCATCTATAATTTAGCTGTGCTCTTTGAATGTGAATGATGTGTGTGCAAGCGCTGTGATTTATTTTTTGTTGTGCAGAGGGATAATTCTGTCAGAGTAGGCTTTTATTCTTGTAAACAAATGTGGGGAAAAGAGCAGAATAAAAGTGGAGTAATAAAGTAAACAGAATGGTATGAATACATTTAGCTGCTGGCATGAATAATTTGTATAGGGGATGGAGGGGTTTGATGAAAGAGAGATGACAGATATGAGAGCTGTGATATTGCCTGATGAAATTTTGTGTTGGGCCTCCGATTTTCTGGCACTCGTTTGTGTGATGGATTAGTGCTGTGTATCTTTTCCTTTCCCACACCCACACAAGTAGGTAGAGCATAGCCTCATCACAGACATATGAACACACCCAACATGCACCTTATAAACCCTCAGGTCTTACAAGGCCCTTTTGCACTAGCCTCCACGCTGAGGCTCTGCTTAAAATGAGCACCTCAATGTGCTTTCACTTACACACACTGCTGCCCACATGGCTTCTCCTGGAGGACCCCTGCAAAACTGTAAGCTATAGATTTTTCTGGATCAAAGCTCCAGGAAAAGGGTCTGCCCTCCATAAACGTCAGCCCTGCTCTATAACTCTGGCAGGAGCCAGGGAAGAAAGATGGCACAGGGTGTGAGGTCAGGGAGACAATTCTGCAAGGCAATAATGCAGTCAACAGATGCCTTTTTGTAAAAGCTAAAAAGTTAGAAAACTGCATTAAATTGCTAGATAGTTTAGGCCCTTACTTTAAGCTATATAAACTCTTTATGTCATAGTAAGTGTACATTGAGTACATTATTTAGGGGAAATTTGCTTCATTTTACAATATTACAATATTTGCTCAGTGTTGACACAGAGATTACTGAATTAAGTATAGATAGGAGTTGCAGTCAGTCAAATTGCTTATTTATTTCCTGTTACACTGTGCCGCAATCTCACCTCCGCAAACATACAAGAACCAGTCGAACCGCTCTGCCAACATGTTGTCCCTTGCTGATGTTCACCTCCTAATGCACTGGGTTGTGCACTTCAGGTTCAGCTTTATTGTCATATGTATTAAAATGATGGTCAGAAATGAAATATTATGAAATTCTTCAGCTCTGGCACAAGAATCTGGCGGCATCTGTATGAAAAATCAAACGCTCCTCATGCTGTTTTCCAAATGTTTGAAACCTATTCAACTCCTATTTGGCCCAGATCTGACAGCTATAAACTTGGCTCAGCACATCCCATTTTCTCCTGGCTGACTGCGATGAATAACAGCAGAGCGGACAATATTGTGGTCTAGCTGAGCACGGCTGACTCTTCTGTCTCTGTGATCCCTCTATCAATAAGGAACACAGGCCTGTCAGAAGGCCTGCCAACTGTCTGGCTGTCCACGCAGCCTGCTCTCTATGTAACATCTGGACACAGATGGTACACACACACACACACACACACAATAAATACACAGACACATGCACACCTTCCTTTACAGAATCGGACACATGGTTAAATGTGTGTGTTGCAGCCATAGAATCGGTGGCCTCTCCTGGGAAATATGTGCATCCCTTTTAATATGTCTGGCCTTTAATAAGACCTGAACATAAAAGGTCGGTCAAGGTTCAGTGTGTAAAACAACTCATGTTCAGGGTACTTATTCTGTCCATAGACGGGCTTGCTCTGATTTAGATGCTGAATATAGTCACATATTTAACTATTGTTTAATTTTCTTTTCTCATATAGTGAAATCATATTGAGGCTGATGAAAATGATGGATACTACACAGGAGATGTACATAGTCACAATCATTTTCAGCGTGATCATGTCTAAATCTAATTAAGGCCCTATAACAGCAAATATCACTCAATTATCTCAGTCAAATATCATTCATATGGTCTGGCACATTCAGTCCACTGTAAACATAGCTGCCCTGGGGCATAGCTATAATGAGAGTGAACGGTGGAGTTAAGTGTGAGTCAGAGGTGAGTATGTGCAGTCAGGACATGCATCAGGGCTCCCACAGGCTCTCATTGATCGACCCTAGCTCCCCTACCTCATGTTCCCAGCCTGCTTCGGTGATTGATTCCCAGTCAGGGCCTTGGAGATGGGAGCTTCCCAGAGGGTGACCTGGAGGGGCTGCGGGGGGAGGGAAGCCTATTTGCAGGGCCCCTAACCCAGGTCGAGGAGCCCATTTCTGGGAAAGCCTTCACAGCGGGGTGGAAAAGTGGAGGCTCACATTCATTACACGAGAAAATTAAGGCCACGTCTGCTGCTGCTGCTGTGACTGCTATAGTGAGGTGGGGGTAAAAACAAGGTGGGGTGGTGGTGGAGTGTGTGTTTAGTGTATGTATGCAAAAGGTGACGAGATATTGGTGTGTAGGGGTTTGGGTATCTATATCCACGACTTCCGCTTTCTTTGTGTTGGAATTGATTTATGAGGACTATGGTTAACTGCTCCTCAGATCTCTGCAGGGTAAATCCAGACAGCTAGCTAGACTATCTGTCCAATCTGAGTTTTCTGTTGCACAACTTTTGAACGTACACATGTTCCACCAAAACACGTTCCGGTCGAGGCTATTTTACAGTGGCACCGGATCTCCGTTTGGCGCTTAGCGCCGCCCAAGACAATTGTGATTGGTTTAAAGGCATGCCAATAAACCAGAGCATGTTTTTCTCCCATCCTGGAATGCTGTGTGGACTAGCCAGACCCTCCTCCGCAGTGCTGTGGAGGAAGGTGTGGCAATGCGAGACTAGGGTTTGGGTGGAGAGAATACTACCTTAACATGCTATTACACAATCTGCCATAGACACACACACACACACACACACACACACACACACTCTCACACTTTCTATTATAACTGAAAGCTGGAATCCTTTTTTTTGGTTCCACTTCCACTTATATGTTCAAGCCTCTTACCTGCTGTGTTCCCATACACGCCGCCGGGCGTCAACAAGCCCCTCCGTGTCACTTTACGATGGTAAGGTGACATAAAGTAAAGCGGAGGTGGGACATGTTTTTATTATGAAAATCAATTTTTTTCTAATTAACTTTGTAAATTTCCCGCTGAGCTATCAGACGTGGGGGCCTGGTGTGTCGTGCCGAGTCCGATAATGAAATCAATTTGGTTCAAATTGTTTCAGGTGACTTTTAATGAGTATCTAATATTCGCCTGAGGAAGAAAGGTCAGGATATCTTTTTGTTATAGTGTTTTTGTTTTTAAGTGATGGAACACCCGCAGGAGAAACAGAGATGGTTTCACCCTGGAGGACTGGGCAGTGCTCCAAAACAAACAGCCTGTATGTAAATCCTTTTTTTTGGTGGGGAGCCTCTTTAACTGCACCACGGGTATGACCTAGTTTGACAACTTGCTTTTTATAGATATAGTATTTTTACTATTGATTAATTCCGGTAAAAAAAAAAATATTGGAATACTACACCTGTGTTTCGGGAGCGCCAAACAAAATCAAGGAGGAAAGGTGGAAAAGAGCTTAATAACAGGGACGGGGGATTATTGTGGTCTTGCTTTTAGATGGAGGTTTCACTTTCATAATTTACTCTCCCTCAATGGCCAGCCTCCCAGCCTGAGGAGCTCGTTAAGCTTTGCCTTACAGGGAAGACTAATGGATGGCAGAGAAAGCCCCCACAGGACCCTTTAGCAACGTTTCTGTTGGTCTGCTCGCTTAGTATTCACTTATGTATTTTCACCCTACTCTGAGCACAATATCATGAATAACCATTGCTAATTCATAAACACACTTGGCGATACGGGACCTCGTTCATAATTATCCAAGCTGTAGAAACGCAGTTCCTCTCCAATACCATTCCATTAGCAAAGGTGGTGATTTCCTTGAATAAAGGAGGAATCTAGCCTGCATATTTAATACTAGCATTTCGGCTCGGCTCCGGGAGACGTGGGAAGCAAAAGGGCAGCACATTTACTCAAATAGCCTGTTCTCCCTCTTTGGGGCAGATGGAGTTATTGTTATTTTCCTCCCTCCAGCCCCTTTTTTTTTTCTCTCTTTCATTTGGTTGTGTAACAGCATCTCTCTATGGGGTTCTGCGGGCTGGGGAAGTTAGAGAGGAGCGCATTCCTCTCGTTCCACCACAGCCTTTAGATGAAATGGGGTTTTTCAGCTGCCCCCGCTGTCTCAGGGTCGCAGCAGACAGGAAACACACAGGACTGAGAGACAAGAAAAGACTGGGAATGTGAAACTGTGAATTTGTTAGAAGAGAAGAGAATGAGATTTTTGATCACTGACCAGACTCTAACTAGAACCTGTGCAGGTTTATCTTCTTTTTCAAATAGCTCTTCTCCCTTGTTATACAGTGGGAATCTGAATGAATTCAGTCTTGGAAAACTGCATCCTGGCAGGAGAATTGACTAGCAAGTTTGTGGTCAGTGTTTTTGTTTCCTCTACTGTTTGCAGATGATTGCATTTTATTTGTTTTCATCCTCTAATGGTGTGTCGCAGGCATGTCAGCCACATCTTGTTTTATCATTGACGTTTTCTCTCTTTTTTTTTCTGTCCCTGCCGCTTCTTTACCTCTCAGTCTTGGCGAAGGAAAAGGGCTCTGGCAACCCCGCGACCCCAATCTCACTTGAGACAGATGAAGCAGCCTCTCCCCTTCTCATGCCCCCCCCCCCCCCCCTCCCTTCTTCTTCTCTTCCATCCCCCCTCCTTCCCTCAGTAAATTATGTCTTTGTGCTGGCCGTGACGAACCGAACCCTCAGGAACTTTTCCTTATGCACACGGGAGGGGCGTGGAAAGGGTGGGTGGTGTAAATATTGGTGTCAAATGCAGAGGGCACACCGATCAACAGCTCCGAGGCCGACGCAGGAGAGAGAGCAATTATGTGCATTGCACCAAACACAAAAGCACGCTGATCGGCCGCATAACAACCGCCTCTTATCTGGCTTCTCTCTGGCTGCCTTTCTTCTCAACTCACATCATCATTGCCAAACAATATAGTGTTGTGTACATATACGTTCCCCCCCCCCCGGTCTCCTTTACAGCTGTCGCTCCCTACACCTCTCTTTCCTCAAATAATTTCATGTCTTCTCTTTGCTAGCCAGCCTTCATGCCTAGCTGCATGTGCCATCCAGGCATATTGGGCTGAGGAACGGCAATTTGGCTCTGCCCAGCTCCCCATGGACCGGTGCTACACTTCACACTGTCATTCATTACGGGACTTTTTACTAACAAGGCGTGCGTGCTGAGATGCAGGATGAGATTGTGTTTCAAGACATAATTCACTGAATTTGGTCCTCTTAGCGATGCGGCAGTCACATGGGAACGCTGCCATGCACACAGCTCAGCTACTTCACGACACACTTACACAATAAGTTCTGTTTTTAGGACGGGGGTAACTTGAGCCTCCGTCAAGGCTGAGTGTTGTGTGTTGTTGTCAGCATTTAGTTAGCTTGTATCTTGGCAGTGAAATGAAGTGATGGACCGATACTAAAGAGTGATCTATTCCTCATGGAGGCCGGGCAGGGAGGAGTTAACAGTGCGCTGCTCCTCTCCTCTCTGCTTGATGACATCAGTATTGTCTCTGCATCCATGAAATTAATTTTTCTAATCTTAGTCAGCAGGAGCGGGGGAATTTGCACACATTAATATGGAACTCGATCTGTACTCGCCCACTGCTGCAGTCTCTCTTCTCCTCTTCCTCTCCATCTCTCTCTCGCTCTCTCTCTCTCTCTCTTCTTCTCTTCCCCTCTCTCTCTCTCTCTCCCTCCCTCTCTCCCTCTCTCTTTCTCTCTCTCACTCTCCTCCTCCTCTCCCATCTTTTCTTTTTCCACCCTTTCTATTTCTCTTCTGTTTAAAACAGTAGGCCCAAATGCACAGGGTTTCAAGCCTGAAATGCAGAGCTTTGTTCTGGAGGCCGAGGCACCGCCAGGCCCCGTAGTGTAATACAAATGGGAGAGTGCTCTGCTGCATGGTATAAATAAAACACATAAAGACAAGGCTGATTGTCCCAGCAGACCAACCAGCTCTGGCTGCAGCATGTTGATTCTCCAGAGACAGACGTGGCACAGAGGATAAAGAGGATCCGTTGACAATAATTATCCTTATTTGTTTCTCCTCACAAATACACACAGGCTAAAATGGTTTCATTACACAGCTGGCATTCAGCAGTCGTCCTTCCAAGAAAAAGAGAAGATAATCAATACCAAAAAGGCATCTTGGGGCTAATTTTCATACACAATCAGGTTTGATGCGTCTTTCAATGGTTATATTCAGAACCATTTTCACTTGGCGCAAATTAGTGCCAAATAGCTTTCATAATACAATAGTTGAAATATATGAATCCTGCTGTTTTTGTACAGTACATCAAACTGAAGACTCCAGTATAGTAGTATCCAGTTAGCTAAGTACAGCACCAATACTCACTGTTGCTGCTAGTTCATTGGGCCAGATATTTTTTTTTAGAAGCTGTTGCCTATCCAACAGGAAAGCTCTGTTGTTCTAGACAGTATTAAATGACCAGGCGATATAATGGATCATAATTGTTCACTGAACTGCTCTTTCGAGGTGCAAACTATTTCAGAAGTAGCCGTCGCGCAATAAAGCAGCAATTGTGTTCCATAAAAGACATATGACGGAGCATCTTTTATTACAGCGTTCGTTGTATGAAGACAATCGGGCTGCTTTGAGTCAGAAAAACTAGAGGATCGTAGTGGAAACACCTCAGCCCTGAAGGCTGGTGTGTAGCAACACTGATCTCACTGTCTTGTTACTACACCAGCTAAGTGGTTGAGCCTATCACTGTTTCGTGTGTGTGTGTGTGTGTGTGTGTGTGTCAGCCCAGTTCGAACACGTTCATTCACCACGGCTAATAAATCAGAAGATTAAAAAAAGAAAGAAATTCCTGCAAAATTAAAATGGAATAATAACCATTTACCAATATTGTTTTATGTTTGTTTGATCCCAGTGTGTGTCTCATAATCCACATATCCGAGCCTTTTGTGTCGAGCATTTTGTCTCCTTCTGATTAACAACTTAGCATATTAAAGCGAGAAGAAATAAAATCATTTTTGCAACATAAAAATGCTGCCGATTGAGCTCAGAAAAGCAATTTAGCAGGTTTCACCCCACAGTAATTTCACCCATGTTCTGTTTTAATGGTTTTGTTTTGCAACAAAAAAAAAGAAAACGAGAGTCAGAACGCTGGAGAGGAGTTCCTAAATTGAATTTTAAATTTAGCAGTTGAATTACTATTGTCTCCCATGCCTCCTGCCCCTTCCTCCATTGAGTGGCGTGCCCAGATGAACAAAAGTGAAAAACACATTTGAAGAAAATAAAAAACAATTTTTGTGTATTCCCACTAGTTTTTTATCTGCTGTCCCTCCTGGCGCAAACACGATTCACTCCGTGTCACATTCATAATTTTCTTCCTAAGTACAGCCATTTCTCTGAAGGGAGAAAAAAAAATAATGTTTCAATTTGTCAAGAATTGTTGTCGTTTTTTAGGCCTGGTGGTATGAGGGAAATGGTGGGCATATCTCTAGGAAAAGGCTGCAGTGGGCTGAAATCTCATTTAGTGGAACTTGTCATGAGAGCAGATATGAGGCTCCGTTTGGGGAGGCGGAAAATACTCTTTTTTTTTTTTATTTTGCCTCTGTGGACAGGTGTGGATAATGCCATGTGTGGAAGATGGACCAATGTATTAGATAGCTCTATATCATTGCATTGTGGCTGCTTTATTTAAGAATTTCCCACAAGTGTGAGAGAGTGGGAGAGAGATGAGAGATCAACAGTGAGTACATTTCTGTGCATGTGTGTGTGTGTGTGTGTATGTGTGTGTGTGTGTGTGTATGTGTGTGTGTGTGTGTTTAATCGAGAGTCCACTTCTCCACTCCCAAAACTCTGAAGTTGTTTTCTGTGTTCAGTGCCTTTCTAAGTGCAGCAGTTAACGTTTTTTTTTTTTTGCGTGTGTTTACACTTGGCAACCATGTGAGGGGATTTACTTGTGTTGCACTCAGCATTTTTTGGCAAACGGAGGACCTCTTGAGATGGATTGGTGAACTGGATGGAGCTGGGGAGGAGGGGGTGTGTGTGTCCCATATCAGAAGGTGGCACAGTGCCCTGGATTTTTAGAAACTGGAGAGCATCGCCCTTTTGCTGCAGATATTGCGTATGTGTGTGTCTGGCTTGTGGCGTGTTCTGAGTGTAGAAACATTTTAAGCAGGTCATGTGTTGCCCTCCGCTCTACACACCACACCATTATTGCTACATTAGAAGCATATGACCACAGTCAGTTGACAGTCAGTCATAGCACATCAAAAAAATACTCTACTTTGATATTCAGTTAGTTTTAACTCTGTATAATGCTCAGTTCAGATGCACTGAATGACTAAATCTATTTTAGTTTCATTCTGAATTAAGTTATTAGATCACTCTCGCTATTTTTCAGTCAGGCTCTTCATCGTTTTAGGGAACAATGAGGCAGTTTTCCCAGACAATATGATGATTCAAGGTTTTATCTTCAAGAAAAATCCAATGTGGAAGATTTTTTGCTTCTTGAACTTAAAGTTCATCAGTATTTCAAAAATACAAATGATTTTTCTATCAAAAACATTTTTAAACAGGTTTCATATCGCAATTGCTCATGACTTTAATTATCCCCTAATGTGCTTTACTCTAATGCTGGCAATCATTTTGTCAGATGAGATGTCAGTTCAGCCCAGTGCTTGAATATTTCATTTTAAATCAGTACTGCTGGTGAACTCTAGCTTCGGCAACATAGGGAATGCTTGACTTATTAGTTGTTTCACACATGAAAGAGGGCAAGATAAAGAGTACAGTACATGAGCTGGACTACAAACACGCATTAACACACACACACACACACACACACACACACATAGACAAAAAGGCATTTTCTTTCTTAGTATAAGACACACACACCCACATACACCTCCATGCTGTGAAATAACTTTTACACACACCAGAGTACTCATGTCTCTCTCTCTCTCTCCCTGGCTTTCTTTTTCTTGCCTCTCTCACTACCCTAACACATGCTTTCTCTTTCTCCTCCACACTCTGTGAAATAGTCCAATGTACTCCACGCACATGCCTCAGTAGACAAAACCACTTTAAAGCGAGAGCACAGTAACCGTCAGCACGTAACCCGCTAAATAAAGTGCTCCCATCCCCTGACATGTCTTCTTGATATTAGCCTGGCAATATGAGGCAACGGCAATTTCTCCTCTACACTAGATGAGGTGATATTGAGTTGGGAAGAGGAGAGGGAACTGAGGAGGGAGCTGGTGGTGGTGGTGAAGAAGGGGGAGGAGGCGAAAGGGGGTTAGTTGGAGATGAGAGAGGAGAAGTGAAAGTGCGTGTGTCTGTGTGTGTGTAAGGAACAGTAAGAACAAAATGTCATAAATCACAAATGATCCTACATGGTGGAGACAAAAGGAAGAAAGCATGAGAGGAGAGAGGGAAGATAGAAGAAGTCCACATTATCTGCCCAGCAGACAGACAAACACGCTGCTAAGGGTGACGGATTAGCATTAGCCTGCCGCACTATACCAGAATTTTCCAATGGCTCACTGAGACCCCAGACAACCTCTAAAAAGGCTCTGAAATACTTAGAATGGAATAAATCGCCCTTGACACCTTCTCTTTCTTCTCTTTGATTTTGTTTTGTGTTTATATAAGACACTAGCTCCCAAGGTGTAGCTTTGGAGAGCAGGCACTTTGACTTCACTGCCCTGATTTCCCTCCTGGGTTAGAAATTTCTGGTCACAATCATAATGCAAAGTTTGAATCCCTGCCAGACTCTCAACCCTTAGCTGTTCTCTTGTTTGAATTCAGAAGCACATAAACTCAAATGTAATTATCAGTGTTTCTGCCAGTTTTCTGTAAGCAACAACATGCAAACAAGCAAGTGAGTGGGAGCGCTGAACGGCAAACTGCTGGGCTGTGGTTGTGGGAACAAGGCCATAGAGTTTTTATTGCTATGGCTTCCCATCGCTTTAAACAACATTTACAACACTTTTAAAATCCTTTCAGACATTACAACAAAGATACAAGCTTTAGGTTTTAATTAAATCATTATATTTTGGCCCTCCTCCAGCAAAGTTTGCTCCTGATAGCTATGCAATAAACATCTTTGCTTACTTAATTCCATTTGTTGTTCATTTATGACCTGTACACATTAATTCAAGGCTTCTACTCGCTGTGCAATTATAAAATAAATCAATGGTTGATGTGGTTTGGAGTGTCTGCACTAAGTGGACTTCTGTCCAATTTGGCAGATGCTAGATAAATTCATTTGAACGACTCTTAGCCAATCACAATGCACCGTTGTGAGTGATTGTGAAATATTAGCCAAGAAAGAAATGCTGATGACATCATGAATCTCTCTTTTCCCTTCTACAGGTGTCCTCCATGGACTTCATGGCTATGAAGCGCTCGCAGCTGTACAGCATGGGCAACAATCCCTACTCCACCCCACAGCAGCCAGGGGGCGGGCCTTACCCTCCTAGCCAGCCATACACATCACCTCCTCCACACAGATATCCAATGAGCATGCAGGGGAGGGGGCAAATGGGCATGGGCGGTATGCAGTATCCTCAACAGCAGGTATGTCAACAAACCCAAACGCTAAATTTTTTGTACGTGTGCGTCTTAATTGTGATTCATGAATGACTTAGCCTCCTCTGCAGCGCCGATCCAGATAGTGTAGCTTGTATTTAAGCGATATTGCTATGGGACATTTGCTTCTCGTGGTGAACATTCTGCAGCGATTTCCCCCTGAAGGATTGGCATGTTCAATTTGAGATGCAGCCCAAAATACCAGGCAGCACATCTCACACCCTGGCATGTGGTGGTGTCACTTGTGTTCATCACTCAGTTCCCCCTTCGACTCCCACTGGACCGAGATGGGTTTGATGGTCTGTGTGTGTGTGTGTGTGTGTGTGTGTGTGGGTGGGGGGGGGTCTGTGTTTACTATATATGTTTCCCACATTAAGGGCAGAAAGTAAACTTCTGTGTGTGTGTTTGTATCACAGTCTAGTTCCATTAGTGTAGTGAAACAGCAGTACTGAGCGGCATAGCAAGAGAACGGGGGAGTGTCCCCTGCTGTCACCGCCTGCTATATTTAGTCAGCCTACACTGTTGGTCTGGACTTGGACACCTCTTATTTGGGCGAGCTAGCTTCCACACATAGCAAGACCACAGAAAGAGAGAAGGTAAACACAGATAGACTGACAAACTTCTTACAATGTCTGAAATATTGTACGAATGTGCGTACATGCAGTAGCAGAGAAAATTGGTGTGTTATGCTCATGTATTTATATGCAGATAGAGTCTCTCACCTACAATTTTAACATTAATTAGTGAAGATATATGTTGTTGTAACAACAACAACAACCGTTGTATAATTTCTTTTGTGCTTTTGAGGAGCTTTATAATTTAAAAATTACATTTATATTTTTTATTAATGTATTTATTTTTGTGTGTGTGTGTGTGTGTGTGTGTGTGTTTAAGAGTGAATGTTAAAAAAACAGATTACAGCAATGGCCAAAAAGGTGTAGGCTAAATACAGAACTTATTAAGCTTACCCTTATCACAATACCAAAAAAAAAAAAAAAAGATATAGAAATAATAATAACACAAATTGCCAAAGAAGTTTAATGTGTCATGCTAAACCACTCATTTACTCAAATATAATTCATTTTGTCTCAGTGGTCACACTGAGCTCTGCAGTCCTATTAAGGAGACTTTATCTTAGACTGCATTACCCAAGCTGCAGGTCTAAACCTCATCTGACACATTTTGATGATGTCAACACACTCACAAAACAAGCAGTACTGAGCTTGCTCAGGGGTTTTGCGGTATGAAATACACACAGTTGGGAGCGAGCGGGGGTGTATATGTGAAGACAGGCTGTGCATAGAGAGTAATGTCGACGCATAATGACGTACAGTCAGTAACGCGCGCAAAATGACATCCCTGGTACTGCTTTGTGATGAAATCCTCGGGCGTATTACATAGCCCAAACGTAGCGCTATGGAACGTAATTAGTTCAAATAGAATTAGTTGTTCACTCTGGCTATAGCCATGGGAAATGCGCTTCTAAAATTTCTAATTATCTGGCTCTGGCTTTAAAAGCAGCACCACCGCATTGCCTATCTGCAGCCGGTGAAATCTAGCTCACAGTAATGAGTTCTGAGGAGGAGGTTTAATTCCACACTCTCAGATGAGCGTAATGAGCCTCACCTACAGAAAAGCGGTCAGGGGTCTGATCAGGGAGGAGAGGGGAGGGCTAAAAATGAATACCCCAGATGTGTACTGCAAAATTTACTGTATATCAAGTCTTAAAGTAATTATGAATTACATATCAAAAGATGCACCAAATGCAGTTCAGATGGACATGATTGCAGCTGTTTCTGGAGATGGAGCAATCAGCCACCCTTTCTTAACCTCAGATGTTATTTAAACTGCCCTGAGATTAGCTGCAAAGAACATTCTCACCGTCTGCATCAGCAAGGGGGATTGTGGGTGATGTAAGACACAGCACACACAATCCCCCATGATGCATTGCGCTTCAGGGCTGAGACCTCAGTCACAGTCAAGCATGCTGGGATGTTGCCAGGCAACGTGACGTCAACAAAGATATGTGTGTACGTCCATCTCTGTGATTTCCCCAGGACTGAGTGACTGTGTGTGTGTGTGTGTGTGTGTGTGTGTGTGTGTGTGAGTGAGAGTGTGTGTAGGGGGTTTTAGCAGAGGAACAAAAGGTCCTCTTTGACTGCCTTTCATTATTATGATTAAATCCTGCAAAAATAAAGCCCCACTCGTATTAAGTAAGAACTCCACAGCAATACATTTCTTCCAGTGGAGATATTGGATATAAGATACATAGGGGCTCACCTCCGTCGTTTTCATAAGACTCGCACATTTGTGTCAAAATTCATCTTTGTTACAGCTTGGATATATGTTACAGATGCACTTACAATCATTTTGATGACACCTGATTAGGTATTTCATTTTTTAATCAAAGGGTAAGTTATTATTTTCTAACTTACCCTCAGTGATAGGGGTAAGATAGAATATCTAGAATCCAGATTTTGTGTTCCCATTACTCAAGAAAACCCACAGACCTGTCCGTTTTTATTGGAACTACTTTCCACTGAAATATTTGATCCCTATGAAAATTGTTGTGTATTGTGTATTATCCAGAGTAACAGGGACAATGGCATTGTTTGATGCTTTGGATTTCTGCATGGGTATAACCACAAATCATGTCAAACAGCTATTATCATTTCTGTATATTTGTTTACACCTTAAAATAAGATTTGATGTGTAAAAGATTTAATATCCACACAGTGACATTTACACACACAAACACACTAACTCCTACATGCTATATTGATACATTCAAATATCAATAGCTTGTGCAGCAGAGGTAGAAAGCTGAGAGCTTATACAAAGACCTCTTCTATCGTTCATAGAAACAATGTGACTGAACTGCTACCTTAATCTGGCTGTTTACAGTGGTAGAGTTATTGGTCTACATGAAAAGGTGCTCACTGTCTGTGTAACCCAGAGGCTATATGTGACCCTTCAGTCCAGGTTGAGTCATTGTTTACCTGTTTAGGCCCTCAAGCTTAATGTCTGGAGCTCTTTCTGTCTCTTCAGTCACTTACATGCTTGCACAGACGGTATACCTATGCACATGTTGACGTGATCGTACATGCACTCTCACACACGCTGTGACACAATCTTAACAGTGCAGTTCACTACCAATTCGGTACTCTTCTCATGGCCTCCTTTCCTTGATCCAGCAATCTAAGGCAAGCACAGACACCGATCTTACTGTTGATGTCTCAGAGAGAAAAAAAACCTTTCCTACCAGCCTCCAGCAAATAAGCCAAGAACTTGCATTAGGTGTAGTTAGTGTCATGCTGCGTCTGCGTGCATGTCTGTCAGAGACAGAGTGTGTCACGAAGGGTTAGAGACAGAGTGTGCATGTGAAAGAGCGTAAGAGACTATATGTGTGTGTGCGTGGAGTGATGGGAACCAGAACAAACACATCAGCAGAAGATAAAGAAATAAGAAGAGGAGGAAGTAGAAGAAGGACGTGGGTGTCTTAGGGATGACACGCCACACGAGAAAAGTGTCTGTTTGGGAAGTGGAATGAAGTTGAAAGCAAAAAGAAAAGGAAAAAAAGGAGAAGAACAAAATTCCCCGCCAATTCTTAGCGTAATTTCCTGTGATTTAAAGTTGGCAGACAGAAAGGAAAGGGAATTTGATGGAAACATTAGTGTTTGATGTGAAAAGAGGGGAGGGTTGATGGAATTGGAGACAGAGCAGGAGGAAAAAAAGATATCCTGGAAAATGAAAGAGAGAGAGAAATAGTAGTAGAATAGAAAGAATAGAAGGTGTGTATGTGTGTGTGTGTGTGTGTGTGTGTGTGTGTGTGTGTGTGTGTGTGTGTGTGTGTGTGTGGGGGGTGGGGGTGGGGGGGTAACGTGTCAAGGAGTCAGGCAGAAACCATTACCAGTGTTGGCTGTTTGTTCCTCACACACTGGGCCAACTTAATAGAAGCCAAGCATTTAAAGTCAAGTGGAAATGTGGCTGACCCGCCGCCTGGACGGTCCATACAAACCACAACACCCCTTCACACGCCTGCTGTCCTTCATGCCTTTGTTTACCTTTTTTCAAGTCACACTATTTTTTAAAGCTTATTTTTCAGGAATCATCCTTAATCAGTAATGATCAGCAGGCAAAACAAGAATATAATACATCTGTATTCTTTAAAAAGTCTGTATTCCATTCAACTGGGCAAGCTTTGTACATTCCTAAAAAAATTCTCTTGTCCTTTTGTTTTTATTCACTTCATGTGTTTAATGTTTGCAATACAACAACATGTTTTACAGTGGTTTTAAAAACAGCTTAAACCACTAAATTAAAATCAGTGTCATGCAACTCTCAACTATGCAATTTATTGCTTTTCGAAAACAGTTCTAGACATTTAATAAAGTTATTATTTAAACTTAATTGTTAATAATAAAAAAAAGTCATATATACGTTAATTTTTAGCATTCTAATGTGTTTTTCAATGACAATCTTATGATTTTTTTTTTTCTTCAAGTCGTTTTTTTTGTTTTTGTTTTTATTATTATTTTTTTTTTTTACATAGAACCGGGCTGGTTAAAGTTAACTTAGTCTCGCTTTGCCAGACCTTCCTCCACAGCGCTGCGGAGGAGGGTCTGGCTAGTCCACACAGCATTCTGGGATGGGAGAAAAACGTGCTCTGGTTTATTGCCGTTTCTTTAAACCAATCACAATCATCTTGGGCGGTGCTAAGCGCCGGACACAAATAGCCCCGGGAAGGAACTTGTTGTTGTGTACATTCAAAAGTTGTTTTAGTCGTGCAACAGAAAACTGTGATTCGACAGATCTAGCTAACTGTCTGGATTTACCCTTCAGAGATCTGAGGAGCAGTTAACCAAAGTCCTCCTAAATTGACCAGACTTTAGAATGCTAACACAAAAAAAGCAGATGGTGTGGGACATGTCGATATAGACTAAAGTTAACTTAACTGACGTTACGCAGAGGTCTGCTGTAGCAAGCGCTAACGTCAGCTATCGTAGCTAACGTTAGGCTCTATGTGAAAAACAACGGCAGAGAGAAACAAACTTACTTGCGGTTTGGGAGTTTCAGGTGAACTCGTCAAAGTCGTTGCCATAGATATATACGGTAAAGCCAGAGGCTTACTGCAGTCAAGCAGTCGTGCATAAAAAAGAGGCGGCCACAGCTCTACAATGAAATGGGATTTTACCCATTTTAAATGTTTTCTGTCTTATGGTATCATAACAAAATAGACCTTTTTCATAGAAGACAAACAATGATTTTAACATTCCACAGTAGGAGAATCACAGGTGTAAATATTAAAATAAATGATGGCTGAATTCCATTTAGCTGCTTCAGTTTCAAGATCCTGGTATTGTGCACGCTGGCTCACTGTCACACCGTCATGGCTTACTGGGACACTTGAATAGAGCGGAGCCGTCGTTAATGTTATTAGCAACACCTGTGCTTTTCCTACTCTGACATTTCAAAATGTCTGCTGTGAACAAGGCCAAGGAAATTGAAGCAGCTAAATGGAATTCAGCCATTGTTATTATTTACAACTGTGCTTTTCCTACTGTGACAAAATGTTTGTCAAAAGACGTATAGCTTGACAGGTCTCTTAATACCTAACAGGAGACATTAAGTAGTAAGTTGTTAAACATTTGACTAAATCGAGCCCTATACTTATTACTAGTTGAGAAACACAGAATGCTAATAATTAAAATTTTATTAGTTAGTATACTTACCATAGCCAGAAAAATAGGGATTGGGCTTTTAAGTTCCTATTAAAACAAAAAGCTGTAAAAAAAAAAAAAAAAAAACCTTGTCTGTCCAAACATCATCTTGTGGACTATCGACTTCAGGGAGTTAGATGGGTAATTTACGACATCGATTGAGCCTGGATGGGGGGGTTCCTCACCAGTGGGGAGAGCGAGGGCCACTTGGAAGCACTTAGGGGCCCCGGGTGCTGGGGTTGTCTCTGGGGTTAATGCAGCCAGCGCTGCTGGCTCTGACGGATGGCTGGGAAGCCCCTATAAATCAGCCCCTCTGCCAGGAAAGATGGAGGGAGAGGAGGGGTGGGGGTACAAAGGGGACCACTCCAGCCTCGTCACGCCCCTCCCTTTCAGGAGGCTCGCTGTTCAAAGTACACATCTCAACCATGCAGATACACACCCGTACAACACACACTTTCTTTCTTTTATCTCCTCCACAACTCCGGACCTGCACTCCATGCTAGCCCATGGGACCCTAGGCATTTTCACCTCACAATTAAAAAAGACATTAAGAGAGAGAGAGAGAGCGAACGGGGGGGGGGTTAAAGGAGGAGAGAGAAAAGGATTGAAAGAAAAAAGGACAACGCTATGGAAAGGCTGATTAATTAAGGGTTCCTCTCTGGCTATAGAATAGATGAAGTTTCAGGATCAATTAATTAGCAAGCTAGCCTACACACGTCAATGGCTCTAATAGCCTGCTCTCATTTGTAACTTTTATTACCCCGCTGCTGTGGAGTGGCTCTCAGCCAATCAGACGCTACGTGGAGATGATGCTACGTGGCCATTAACTGGAAAGTGGGGAGAACAGCCCTCCCCTTTCACAGACCAGTTGAAGCGACACTATCAATTATATCAATGTAAAGTTTGTATATGCTAGATCTAACATTAAGGAAGATAGCAAAACACAGACTTGGGCACGCATTAGTAAATTCTGTGTGCACTCAGGACTAGCATGACATGCACATAATATATAAAACACTAAATTGTGATATGTATACAGTATGATATCACACAGTGGATTATACTTTTTTCAGCCATTAGTAAAATTATAAACCCAGCTGTCGTTTTTTTCTTGGTGTTGCATTATTGTATGAGCCACAAACTCCATCGTTCTTGCACAGGCAGGTGAAGTGATTATGGAATTTGATATAATTTAGTGTTGAATGCAGGCAGTCGGTGTAAAACGTCACAAACAGAGTGTTTTTGAAAGAATCAGGCTCGGCACGCTCTGTGTCTGCTCTATATGTGCCTATTGATAAGATAAAAGAGTAGAGAGATGAAAGTAGAGCGAAACGGAGGGAGTGAGGAAGAGAGAGGAAACAAAGGGATGCTTTACGTCTTTGCCGAGTTACTAGGGGATTAGTCGCTGCTCTAATTGGCTCACCGAGAATTCCTTTCAGTTTTCTTTCAGATTAGAGATAGATTTTCTTTAACACAGGTCAAGTCTGCTCCGGCATCTCGGTTTCTGGGCTTCATTTGTAATGCGGAGAAATGAAGAGACGTGACACACCGTCAACATTTGAAAACTGAGCTGAGAAGGCATAGATTGGCACGATCAAGCTGTAACCTCGATTCAGCCCCTGTGCATTGCTCACATCCATCCATTTGGTGTAAGATTGGTATGAGATGAGAAGACGAAGATGGAGTCCAGTTATATAGACTTCAAAGTACATCTAACACAGTGTATTGACTTGAATATAAGTCACTATAAATTTTGAGATGACCCCACTTTTGCAATACCTTTTAAGATTAGTGCTAAATAAAGTCAAGAAATACAGTCTGTTCATACAATTGAGCTATTTAAATAAAATACTGTAAACCTGTTTAAGTATTTTAAATTCCATTATGCCATCTCAAGAAAATCATAGTAGATAATCATAGTAGATTATTATTATTAACCAAACATCGTGAACACTCTTGGGAGGTTAAGTTGCATTCAGATTACTACTGTTTTTCTCCACAACTACCGGAGAAAGAAGACAGAGAGACAGAAAGTGTTGAATGTTAAAAACATCGTCATCATCATATGTGCAGGCCAATACGGTTTATAGATCTTTTGGGTCAATATGGAAACTTGGTGCTGTGTATGTGTTTCGTTGTTTAGTGATTGTACAGTATGTCTCTTCCATAAAATTCCTATCAAGCTGGTTGACGTGACAGTTAATTCATATTAGTTAATTAAACACCCAGTTGCCAGTTTATTAGGTACACCTAGCTAAAACTAGAGGTGTTGATTCGACTTTATGGTCATTTTGGAGGCCGCAGTTTGTGGTGCTGTTGAACTGTATTGCGTTACACAGAGAGGTGTTTCTCTTATTTGGCCTACCGTCATTGATATAAATGGGGTGGACAAAATAATAGAAACCCCTCTCAGTGCAATGCAATACAGTTCTAATGACCATAAAGTTGAATCAACACCTTGTGTCAGTTTGAAGAAAAGCTGAAACTGAGGGGCTGACACTTCCAAAGGTGTCATGGACAAACATACCTGCCTGTAACCCTCTAACCTCGTTATCCTCACATCCCAACCAACTGATTCATCTCTAACACACAGCACACTATCCACACTGACCTGAAGGAACTCGACAATCCATGGTGTCACTGTCATTTAACACAGCGGCACCTCCGAGCATCCCCATCCAAAGAAAGACAGCCTCACAGCAGGGGATGTCAAATACGAGTATAATCTCTGGCGCTGATGTCGACCGCTAATGGTGAACAAGCGTGTTTCAACTGGAAGCTCCCTTCCCTCCTCTCCCTTCCTCCCTCCATCTCTCCTCCCTGTTCAGATCTAATTGACATGACTCCTACACAAGTTCGAGCCTGTCATCACTGCGAGTGGTGGAAAACGCTGCCGTGTGCCAAAATGATTGATCTCAAAGTAGTTTTGGGGGTATTTTTTGCTGATGTTTACTGTACATGTGTCACAGGCCTTCTTTCCTTCTTCTCCTCTTTGTAATGTAATGATGATTCTGTCAAGACAGAATTTAGTTTGAGTTAGATCTAGCATTAGGTAGCCTTCTCCCCACTAAATGTCAAATATAAACATTGAGAAATTCTGTGTCAAGATACATTTCAAGGGATCAATGATCTATTTATTCTGTCTCGCATTCTCTCTTTGGGAAAGCCTGCTATGACTCCTTCAGTATCAGCATCTGCACCCTCTCTCCCTCGCTCATTCAGATCCATTTTGACCCCCCCTCCCCAATGAATCCCATTTGCTTTTTTTTTCTCCCTCCTTTCTCAATTTCCCCTCTCTCTTCTGTATTTCTTGGCCACAGATTGGGGTCAGGAGTTTAGTAGGGGAAAACATTTGGAGCCGGTGGCACAGGGCCCAGAGCCTCTCGCAAAAAAAAGAAAAGAAATCGCTGTTCACACACACATTACAGAGAGCATTAACCTGCCCTGCTCTGCCTCTCCAAATGTCTCCATTACGGCTGTGCTTGGAACAACAGTGCTAGTCGTAGCCAGCCATCAATTGATGTGAGCAGAAACAGAGAATTAGAAAGAGGGGAAAAATAAAGAAAGACAGACAGGGGGCAGAGAGCAACGTTTGGCAGTCTTCAGAAAAGGATCCAAGATGAAAATATAGAAAAACACGCCTGTGTGTCTAACAGTCGATAGCTACACTATCTACACGCTTTCACTTGCCGTCAGTGCGATGTTGATGTTATCACCAGGTTGATAAGTCACAATCTTTGAATAGACAGGCTTGTGTTTTCATTTGGGAATAAAAAAACCTGTGCGGTATATGAAGTGCACCCTATTTCATACAAACAAAATACCAGCAAATTAATCTGCAGCTTTGATTTTCTTTGTTGCCTGAGTGTGACAGCGTTTCTTTGTTTTTATATTCAGTCTTGGCTTGATGCGTCTAGGTTCAGGTTACTGGCTCGTCATTATTGAGAGTCCTCCTGTATATCACTCCTCCTGTCCCTCACTCTTTCTTCCAGTCCTCCAAGGACAGCTCATCCCTTGAGGTGTCAAGGGCCTCCCGATGTATGAGGTGGGGTAAGAGCGAGAGAAAGAAGAGGTAGAGAGCAACAGAGAGCGCCGTCACCTTGGGGGGGTAGAGATGCGAAGATGATGAAGAGTTCGGTGATGCATCCCCTTTTCTTTCCCTTAAGTTTAATTATGAACCTGTTGATGCTGATCCGTCCCTTCGATGCCTCACATTTCATTAAGGGACTCACCTTCGCCTGCAATTCACAAATCAAAAATGGTGTTCCCATCTAACCCTATCTTCTGTATACAAGAGATGAGTGCACATGGTATTGTCTGTGAGCGGCTAATCTCATCACTACATGGAGCTAAAGAAGCTGGTTGATTTGTTTTGGTCCTGAATGTAATGATACCATCTTGTTGGCTGTGCTGTGAGCTCAGCTCAGATGTGAAATAACGAATGTGTTTCTTTAGACGTCAACTTTATATGTTAAAAAATGAGGAGAGTTGATATTCATATCGCCAGTGGTAGACTTGCGCCCTGTGTTTTTAGACAGGAACCAATTGCTGTGTCGAAGTGTGTTGAAAATGTCTTTATTAGGAGTAACCCCTTGAGATGCAGCATCTCGTTTTCAAGGGGGTCCTTAACAATAAATGAATATACAGTACAATCATAATTAGACACAACAGTTAACAAAACGAAAACAGACAAAAAAAAAACAAACATCATAATCAGTCAGTCATAATCAAAATTTGAGGCAAAGCAAGAATGAAAATGGATATTAATAATAATATTAGAAGAGGCGTTATCATGGTGTTGTAGAGGATTACGGACAGGTACAGTTGGTACTGTAATACGAAAACGGGGCATTTTTAAAGGAGTGGAGAGATAGAATGGATCGAATGTTTACAGGTAAAGTAAAAGTAAAGTGTGTGCAGGGTTCTTAGCAATGATCCGATGGTTCCAATATCTCAACATACACTCCATTAGAAAGCTTATTTATAATTTATAATTTATAGTATTAACCCATATAATACTATTTTAAAAGAGCACTTGTCTGTCAGTTCTATGTGCTTATATTAATCTTCATCTTCCACATCTTGGCCTCTTCCTGCCCCTCAAGCACCTTACATACGTATTTTGTGACCATTGTTGAAGGAGACTTATTTGCCATTTGCAAAAATGGAAAAATGGCTGCCTTGGAACAAACACACCTAACGTGCTACAACAGTTGTATGATTAAGTCCAAGTAAAACAAAATATGTTTAGCTTGGTGCCAAGTTATAAATTAAACTTGTACGGGATTATATATAAATATGTCAGTTTGAATCAATGACGTTGTGCTTTTAGTGGAATGTATGCTAATTTTAGCAAAAGCAGCTATAGGGTATTAAAGCGTTCATCAGTTTCTGCACAGGATATTAATATACATTGTAGTGCTAACAATGTATTCTATCTTTTCTTTTCATCAGCATGCCCTACCATCACTGCAGGGTTGTTGGATTATTTGTTAGTATTATTATTATTATTATTATTATTATTATGAACTGCCTGTTTAGTCATTTCCATCTGTATAGATCAGGGGTGTAAAACAGCAATGTGTTGACCTGAAAACCTGAAAATCAACAAGCAACATAAGTAGGCAATAATCGATTATGGTCTCTCAATGTATCGATGCAGAATCGTCCACGTCCGCATCGCGATGAATCGATGCAATGATTAATTTCGGCACCCCTAATGCATACTAACTCGCCTTTATTTTTGAGTTTGCTTTTGAGGGGCAGAAAATAAATAGATAAATAAATCTTTGGAAAAACCTTTTTGCTTTCTCTTCGTCACGTTTAAATGACAGTGACGTTACAAATGTATAACTTGATTGAAGTCTGACAGCAGTCTTCTTGTACTGTATCATTTCAAGCTAAACTAAAAATGTTAAAGTACAGTATGTACATTTTTATAAACTATAGATTTATAACTGCTAAAACAGTGTACTATGAAAACTAGTGAATAGCAAATAAGGTATTGTATTGTATACTTAGGATGTATTATGGATTTGGGACACAGAACAGGCAATTTTGCTGATTAGCAAATCAGCTGAATGAATTCACCTGATGCAATAACACCTCATGTGTCCCATACTACATAACAGTCTTTATTAGGGATCGACCGATACTGGTTTTTTAAGGCCAATAACGCTCCTGATTATTAGTAGTTGAAGATGAATGAAACCGATAACCGATATTTAAAACCGATATGCATATACAGTGAAAATAAAAAAATCAAGTCAAAATGAAAATCTTTAAGTCAAAATTAAGATTTTCTAATGTTACAAACTCCAACACAAAACTTTGTTTAAATACTTTAAGCAATTATTTAATAAATTAGAACCGTTCAACTTAATTCACAGTAAAAGATAGTCAGATAGTGTTGTAGGAGGGACATTAAGTCAGACTCAGTGGTGAGTGAAACCGAAGCAGAGGGACAGACACATAGCTGTAGCGGAGCCAAAGTAGCGCACCTTTTTTATTTATTGACTATCGGTTATCAGGCAAATAAAACGCAGATACAGATAATCTGCGAACTGCCAAAAACCGGCCCGATAATCTTCGAGGGCCAATAATCGGTCTATCCCTAATCTTTATAGAATACTGTTTGCTGCTATTGTTAAATTCATATGCCAGCAATAATGATACAATACATGCACTCTCAGATGTCAATCAAGCTGTGACTTAATAAAAGCCAACGGTTTTCAAATATTTTTATATTTATTGTTTTGTTTTATTGCGAGCTTTCTTGAGCCATCTCACCGCCTTCCCCGATTTGTTAACATCTTTTGCAGCTGTGGTATCACCTCCTTTTCCTTTCTCTTTTGCATTGTGGGACAATATTGTGCATCAACAGCACACTCGAAAATAAAAGACAAACAAAATTTAAAGTTTTGTCACTTAAAATGAGCGGTGTAGTCATCAGAACTCAAACTACTCCTGCTCGTTAATGGTAATTCGTTAAATACATTCATCTCAGCAGTGGGATCTATATTATCTACCTGTCTTATCTGTCTCATCCTGCCTCTCCCATACATTCCTCAAATGATGTGAGTGTGAAAGAACTTGTTTTCATCATTATGGCACATAACCCCCATCCCTCCTCCAAGACTCTTCTTCCTTCCTTCCTCTGCTTCTCTTTTACACTTGTCGCTGTCGCCTCTTTCTCTCCACATATCTCTCTGTCTTTATCTGTCTCTCTCTATCTTTATCATGTGAAACATCGCTTTATCCATCCCTTTAAGTATCTCAGTCTATAACACCCATCCTCTATCTCCCCTCTGCCTATCTCTCTATCTCTGCCTCTCTAAACATTTTCCTTTGCTACCGTCAATGGATCTCTTCACGTCTGTATCACATTTCTGTTGCTTCTCTTTTCTGTTTTTACTCTTTGTCAGCTTATATGATTCCTTATTACTTGCAACCCTTTCTCTCTTTCTTTTTTATTTCAAGCTGGCACTTCTTTGGTCTGTGGTGGCGTACTAGCATGATCGCATGTTAGCATGATAGCATGCTAATGCTGATGCAGTGCCTGTGTGTGCCTGTCAGGCCTGTCAGAGTGTGTAGGGGTCAGAGTCGGGGTGGTGGCTCTGCTTAGCTCTATGGTTGGCTGATCCCATCTGTCACTCAAAATGGGCGACCTGTGGTCCCGGTTGCCAGCCAGCCGTATCGCCACTTCGACAGAATTATGAAAATTCCTGTCTATTGCTCATTGGCCCAATTGAATTACATGCAGTGCCTTGTTCCGTGCAAGGATTTTAAACGGCTGATTTGATGGCACACACACACACACACATGTGCACATACACACACACACACACACACACACACACACACACACACACACACCACTGCCATGGATGAGGGTTAGCATGGCTATTTATTCCCCTCCGTTTTCAGAGCAGGGAGATATTGTCTGCCTTTGCGTATGACTCTTGTTTTGATAGATTTTTGATTGAGTTCCTCTCAGTGTTTGTGTGAGTGTTTGTGCCTTTGTATGTTAATATGCTGCCAAGGCTTTTGTTTTTATCACACTGTTTCTGCAGTTTATGGTGAATTATTTGCTTCACAGGACGTCTATTCTGCGTCATTTCTCCCTCCAGCACTTCACATCTGTTGTCATTTCATTACAGACATTTATTTGATACTGTGTGGCTGGCAAGGCACTCTGGATAAATCACACTGTTATTTTGGCTGCTTCCACACACCTGAGTAGAAGGAAATGCAGAAAATGGTCTTATTTTCTACTTCCTGCAGTTATCGTTATTGGTATAAGCAACAGCACAGCAAGTCTGTTTATCAGTAAGCATGTTTTCAGTCAAAGAAAATCAGGTTTCAGTGAGCTGGTGTGTACTTAGTAGGTACAGTACATTTATACAGTCTCCCCCGGCAATCAAACAGAAGCTGCATTTGAATGACTCTTTCTTCCCTCCCAAAGCCACTGTGACAGGTTGCTACATGTTAGACCTCCAGTCTGCCGGCTGTCTCTGTTCCTATTTGACTGACTGGTGGTATTATGTTTGTCTCTTCTGCTTGCTTACCTGATTGTCTGTCTAGCTGCTTGAATATCTGTCAGTATCAGTTCTTGAAAACATTGAAAAAGGACATTTTTCAAAGGTCCCCTGTAAAGGTTTTTCTATATAAAGTAGTAGCTGGCAGCTTGAAAAGGGGCCATATGTCAACAATGAGGAGAAAAATTAAACCATAGTTCAGGGTTGCATTTACAGTATCCACCTTTGGCCAATTTCCCCATGTCAAGTGTTTAAACAAGCGATCTGTAGCGTTCTGGTAAAAAAACAAGCATGCAGACATAAGTACTATAGACATCTGCTGCTGTGGAGGAAGGAGATCTATCTATGTATGGGAAGACCAAACGCATTGCTTTAAAAAGTCGCCAGATTGGTTGCCAGTCACACAAGTCACTTACTTGCTCATAGACCTTTTTCACAGCAGACATTTTGACTTGTCATAGCAGGAATTGCACAGATGTCACAGCACTAATTACATTAACATGGGCTCTCTTCCATTTAAGGGTCCCAGTAAGCCATGCTAGTTAGTCAGTCCCCGGAACTGGCAAAAACTAAATGTTATATGCTGCCATTGTTAATGTTATTAAAGGCAGCTGTGCTTTTCGTGCTATGACATGGTAAAAAGTCTGCTTTGAAAAAAGTTCTATTGAAATCAGTTAAAGAAATCAATCAATCGATCAGAAAATGTTTACCCATCCAGTCAGGACACTTTGTTTTTATTTTTTATTTTTTATTTATCTCAAACAACATCAACCTACTGTAAAAAATCAAAAAACTTTATCTTGATATAAAGCAAAGAAAGACAGCAGACCTAACATTGGTGTGTTCAAGCTTTCTCGTCCCAGGTATATTTTTACATATAAAATCTCAGCAGCTCAAACTGGCAATTTTAAAGACAAGAGAAACAAGTGTAGTTTATTATTTATTCATTGGCTTTCCATGCTTTATAACGAGGTTATTTATAGCACCAAGAGGAATTATTTGGAGGCACAAACCTAAAGAGCCGTTCTCTGTTGACCCCTTTTTGTGGATTTTGTCTTTCTCTCTGCCTATGTCTATCCATCTATTCCTCTGTCTATCTGTCACTGTCTACCCATATCTGTCTGTCTGCCTGTCATTGTGTTTGTCTGAGAAAGGAACCCACCCACGGTTGTCTGGTCTCGATCTCCATGGCGACCTAATCCTCGCCAATCCCAGAACAGTAGTGTTCCAGTTGAGACCCACTGTGTGTTACACCAGCCTGTCATCACTGATCACAGGATAGAGTTGCTTCTGTTTTATCAGGGTGGCTTTGATCCACATCTAATGACGTGTGTGTGTGTGTGTGTGTGTGTGTGTGTGTGTGTGTGTGTGTGTGTGTGTGTGAGTGTGAGTGTGAGAGAAAGCAATTGTTTGTCTTTCTTACGTTAACAAATCCCTACATACTGTAGACAACTTGAATTAATGTGCATTCATTTGAGTACATTTGTATGAGAGGTGTGTGTGTGTGTGTGTGTGTGTGTGTGTGTGTGTGTGTGTGTGTGTGTGTGGTAATGAATCCAGTGGTGCTGTTGGCATGAGCAAGGCCATGCTATTAACCTCTCTGCCAGCTAGACTGATCTCACCCTGTCTGTCTGTCTCATTGGCCTAATGACACTCTCACACTCTGAGCACACACACACACACACACACACACACACACACACACACACACACACACACACACACACACACACACACCTGTCCTTTCTAATCAAATTTCCATTGAAGTGAAAAGTATTCTACATTGTCCAATCATCTATATTCAGAGAGTCAAAAAACCTCTGATAGCATAGAGCGAAGATTTCTTTTTTAACACCCACTCAAAGGAAGTTACTCTTCAAAACTATTTCAAATGTATTAATCTCCACTTGCCCTTTGCAGCCGGATCAGATTTCACGTTATTTTACACCAGCCACCAGTTTCAACAGGGCTTTTATGACTGGGTTTTCACACTCGTAACAGTCACTGTAAAACTACAACTCTGGATGTGTGCTCTCTACTTTTGATCTGACAAGACCGAAGTGTAATAGTTTTGTCCCCTGTAATACCATCATTCATTTGAGATATAAATCACTCTGAGTTTGAGAGAGTTTTGCCAAGCCTGCCAAGGAAGATTTAAAATGACATTTCAAAGTTTAGGACTCGGACAAAAGCTGGAGATGGACTACGAGCTTTGCACACACCCCAAATTACAGCCTGTGTGCTTGTTTATTGAGTTTGTGGCAGCACTTTTGGTCGTCGCCGAATAAAAAAGCAACATGACATGATGGGGAAAAAATATGACATGAAAAGTGCTGTCAAACTGCTTCACCAGTGCTCGTAAATGTTGTTTAATAGTATTACATGTTGTTTAATAGTGTACTTGGCTTTTGTGTGTGCGCGCATGTCTGTGTGAATGAGAAAACCCCAGCCCCCATTGGAAATCCGTAGAGGAGTGAGGAGCACCTGGCGCTGTCTGTAGTCATAACAAACGACAAGGAGGGATTTAGACTACATTTGTATTGGTGCCAGCTTGTTACACGCACTCCCTGTTCACATTCTCTCTCTTATAACCACCGTGTAATGCTGCATTGGCACTTGGCGTGGCTTCGCCCTCGCGAGTTAGTTTTTTAACTGCACCTCTCTGGAATGCCCTGGCTCATCCATGTGTCCCTCATTAGGGTTACGGCCTGGGACAGGCCAGCAGTAATATCACACACACCTCATCCCATCTGTGAGCTGACCGAGACGGAGATAATGTAGACAGGAGGATGCATTTGGCAAGCCGGAGGACATAAAGTTAGAGGTTTCTGCAGTGAGAGTTCATTAGGCAGAGGACTGCTTAGAGACGGGTGTCAGCCTGGTCTGAGCTAAATTAAAAGTGTTAACTGAGGGACAATCAGATGAATTGGGAAATGGATTAAAGCCAGTTTGTGTAGGCCCACGTCGGATGTCTTTATTTTCCTCTCATTCCAAGAGAATTGTAGGTTAGCAGATTCTTCTGCTTTCATGTGATTGACTATTACAGTACGTCAAGTGGCACCTGCTGTGATGCCTACTAACTGCACATGACAGCTTCTTTGCGTTACTTTTAATTTAAAGTGCTCATATTTTGCTTTTTAGCTTTTTCCCTTTCTTTCTTGTGTTCTATATCTTTTTTGTGCATGTAATAGGCTTCCAAAGTGAAAAAGCCCAAAGTCCACCCTAAAGGGACTTACCATCTCCAACAGAAAACACTGTTCACAAACTGCTCCAAACAGCTCTGTTGTAGTCCAGCCTTTACTTCCGTGACGAACGTGCGTCACTTTGTAACACGTTATAATGCTCGCCTAGCTGCTAGCGTGGCACTCCCTCATACGCTGCTTCTGACTAGCTAGCAGTGCTTACCTAGGTACTGCGCATGTGCGACTTCCAACAAAGATGGAACAGAAGTGAGATGCCTCACTCTGTAGCTAAAACAGAGAGCTCAACACACAGGGTGAAAAGAGGAGCAGTACAACAAAAATATGATGGTTTTTGAAAATTAAACCATGTAAACCTATTCTGATATAACCTCTAAATACAATTATAAACCTGGAAATGAGCATAATATGAGCACTTTAAAGTTAAAGTTTTGCTTCAACCTCAGCCTTGACCTTAATATGTCCCCTCTAACTGTTGTGTGATTGATTGTTTCAGCAGGTGGCTCCATATGGCCAGCAGGGGATGGGTGGCTACAGCCAGCAGCAGCAGGTGGGGCAGCAGGGAAACCCTCCGTACTTCAGCCCCTCTCAGCAGACCCCTCCAGGCCCGACCCAAATCCCCTACCTGCAGCCTCGACCACCACCACAACAGGTACACACACTCACACACACACACACACACACACACACACACACACACACACACACATGAACTCATCACACTCAGACACAGACATCCACTGTGCTGTTTCCTGTTTGGAAGAAAAATTGCCAAGACATTAGGCTGTAACCAAGCCTAAAGTCCCCTTTACAGTACATGTCATGAGAATAAATGCAAATGATTACCATAACTCAATAAATTAATATGAATAAATATATCCATTACACATAGATGTGCAGATGTCGCTTATCAGATGTAACATCAAGAACAAAATTTGAAATATCAGCAGGAAAGGGATTTCATCCAAATCTTTTTTTCATGGGTTGTATTTTAATATTTTAGTGGTGCTGAGATTGGAGAGATCATTTTAAGGGCTTGTGTGTGCGTGCGTGCGTGTGTGTGTGTGTGTGTGTGTGTGTGTGTGTGTGTGTTTGCGTGTGCATGCGTGCGAGATAATGTGGTGTGTCGGATGTCCAACATGCCTGGTGTATTGGTCACATTATTCACACGCATTATTTATGAGAGGTATTAGCATAAACTTTTAAATGCAATACAAGTTCACAGATTGGTCATTCAAAATGTATAAACACATATTGTACATTTTCTATGCACCCAAACCCGCTTGTGCAAAACCAATCCTCAGTACAACAAAAGGCCTGTTGCACAGATTTGGATTAAGACTTGTCCTGCCAAGTTTCAGCATGATGTTCTGTAGAAGTTTTCCATTGGGAGGCTGGGTTCAAGCAGTTGTTTTTGAGTTGAGTGAAGGCTGCCCATGTGTTTCCCATCCACTCTGCAGCCAGAGGGATCTATCAGCCTGCGTGGAGTGACTCTGGCTAACAGCAGTGCCCTAGATCAGAACAGAGCAGAACAAAACTGAGCCGGAGAAAAAAAACAATACAAGACGGGAGAGATTACAACAGAAATGAACAGGAAAGGAATGATCAGACAGAACAGGGAGGGAAAGGAGAAGACAGGATGAAGCAGAACAGGAAAGATGAGTGAAGTAGGGATGCCCCGAGCCATTCTGCAAGATCAGCATCAGGGCTGATAAAGGCATGTTTTAACTCATTAATATTGGCTCTATTAGTCCATATCCAATCTTTGTTTATTTTTTTTTTTAAGAAAAAGCAATTGTGATTGCAATACCGAAGAGTATATAAAAAATGTAGTGGAGCTATAACATTAAAATGCTGCTTTCACATCAATACATCAACAATTCAACACTTTAAAAGTTCTTATCTGTACTTTACCCTCAAATACTTACTTTACTTAAAGTAAAAATTGTAGGCAAAACTTGAAGTAGACCTTGCAGGAGAGGGATTTGGTATGTTTATACACATGAATGATGTGTGCCTCTCCCACTACAGAGCAGAATGATCACTAAAAAGATATCCAAACTTACAGCTCATCTCTACAGGACAGAACTAGAGTTGTTCCGATACCAGTTTCGGAAATACCTCCGATAGGCTACTGCCAAAAATGCTGGTATTGGCGAGTACGCAAGTCTATGCACGGATCCAATACCACATAATTTAGCCCCAAAAAACAACAACTTTGAAGTAGTTTGTTTATGTTCTTTTTCCGCTATAAAGAAAGTTCTACAGAATTAGTTCTCTGTATGTATTTGTTCATGTTTTACAAAGGGTTTAACCTGAGCCAAGCCATACAACAATGATAGCAGTCATATCACATCCATGCAAGGTTACTAGTATACGGCTATTTAAAAAATAATGTGTGTGTATATATATATATAACACACTAGTATCGGATCGGTACTCAGTATTGGCCACAAGTTCGGGTATCAAAATAAGTATTGGGGAAGGAAAAAATGCTAGACAGAACAAGAAAGAACTGTATAAAATACATAAAAACATAGCACAGATCAGGATATTCACAGAAAAATGTGCTATGCAGAACCTTTCCCTCTACAAGTATTTTTATTTTCTAGAATTTAAAGGCATGCAATGAACAGCACAGGGCAACATGGACAGCGCTATTATTTATTTTTTAAAGTGTCCTTTTTTTGTCCTAGACACCGTATTGCAGCATTAGTAGTTCACAAATGTGAATAGACCTATTTAGCATCTGCACTAGTTGATGCCATTTGGCAGTGGTGTAATTGTATCTGTCTAGGTAGTTATACTGTGATTTACTGAGATTTAGTTAAACCTTCCTTTAGACAGCCTTGAATATTGAGCACACCAAGACAAATAGCCAAGCAAAAAGCCATTGTGAACACAAAAGCCGGTTGTCAAAAAAAGAAGTCGTTAGTCTCAGCATAGTAATTTTCATACTGAGTGAACATTTCAGCCAGCATGCCTTTTGTCTTGCAGTGAAAAAAGCACTTACTCTTGTTTCCTCACACAGACCGTGCATCCTACTGAACAAACATTATTCACTCTAACAAGGAAAGGCTGAGATCCATGGCCAGGTTGACATTTTGTGACAGTAATGGTGTGTTTTCATCATCGCTGATGATGTGGCGGCAATTGACCCTCGCTGACATTTACACACCAGGTAGTTCTGCCCAAGCACTCTGATTGGCCAAGCCCTGTTTCACCTGTGCTGATAGGTCCCATATTGGTTGCTATGCCAACTGCTGGGGTGACCATGGAGCTGGTTTCCCTTTGTTTTTCATTGTTAAGCTTGCACGCCACTTTGGGAAAATGTTTCAATCGGCACACAGGGTTGTTACCACTGCATAAAAGCCACAATACCTCCAGCAGCCACTGCATCAATGTTGCTTCCCGCTGTCTTTACTTTTAATCAAGAAACCATTCCTATGTGTTAAAGCTATATGGAATTTAATGTCCCGGCAACACAGCAGGCAATGTGCCGACACCTCCTGATATCTGTCTACTCGCCATCAAACTGTAGACCAACTAAATCCACTCTTTCTCCTGACTAATAAGCTCCCAGCTCCCATACTTTTACATTTACATTAGATTTATACATTTTGGCTTGGTGTGGGAAGTGAGCTTTCACAAGAAACCCAGCTATTAATGGACAAGTACAGTTAAAGGACTATCGTTCCAACTAGCAGTCCAATCCATCTGAAACTTAACAGGGTACATATACAGACTGTGAACGTGTAAATGGAAATGTATAGTTGTAATAGGCTAGATTCCTTGAAACAGAGGTGGGTTTTTGGCATATACATCAGTGTATTTTGCACTCGGCTATACCAATTCCATCTTTTGTAACAAATGCAAAATCCAGGTCCAGGCACTCAATTTATTTCAGCAGTTTATGTTAAAGTAATTACTGAAAATACACAGTATTGATCATTAAAAAACATGACATTTTACACATAACAAAAAAAAGCCTCTGCAGTGGCATTAAGACAAAGTTAATTGTCCATCGATTGAGTGAGAGAGGAATTTAGAGAGGGAAAGAATACCAGAATACATTTAAATAACAAAGAAACTAGGTCCCTGTCTTTGATTTTAGATCAAAAAGTAAACGTGTTTGAAAATTTAACTTAAACAGTGCAGTTGGCCAAGATTACAGATAGAATATTTGGTGTGCTTTCAGCTCAGTGCTGTATTACTTTCATTTTTCTGTTCTGAGAGAGTGTGTGTCTTTCTATCAGTTTTTGTATAAGTGTGTCTGCGTGTGTCTGTGTACACTAATCAGCCGAGTGTGCTGCAGCAATTCTGAGCTGTGAAAAGGTCAAACGGTGACCTTTGTCTGTGATTCTGGGCTGAAATGAGACATGATGTGAGCCGCACGGAACGGATTACACACACACACACACACACACATACACACAATTGCAAGCGCATGCCAGATTAGGATGTCATTGTGGTTTTGACCCTTGTTTTCTGACCCTGCATTACTCTGAGAGATCCAAGCTGAAAAGTTCTTTATTTTGTTCTTCCGGTGCTCTCTGCAGTTCCTTTCCCCCCACTCCACTCCCATTAACCCTAGTCAGAGGACATCCTCCAGTTGATGGAACCATTCCAGCTTCCTCTGACACCGAATTTTCTCTGCAACCAACCACTATTAGCTGTTTTTTGTAACAAATCGAAGTGAAAATGCCGTCTTTCTTTTCTTTTTTGAGTCTATTGCACCGCTGTGACCTCATCTGATAGCGAGGAGCAGAGCAGGTTAAAAAGACATTTATAAGACATCAAGACTGATATGAAAAAATACAAAATATATAACATTGCATCAGGGAAGAAGAAGTAGATTTTGAAGAAAAATAAATGTGGGTGGTTTGCTGGTGGTTTAATTGAGTGCTGTGGGTGTTTGGGAACGACAGATATTTAAAAAAAATTATGATTGTCAGTGGTAGTTCTCAGAAACACTGTCATAAGAAGAAGCCTTTGAAAGGGCGTTTTGACCTCATGCACTACTGGGTTTCTTATTTGTATACTAACGTCACTTTCCACTACATGCCGTTGAATCAAGGCAATAGAAAATTATTTCTGCATTGTGAAAGAAATATTTAAAAGCCCCTTTTCTGGAAGTACAGTATATTTTAACAGACCCTATAAATACCATGACCCTAATGTTTCTGGTCCGATTGTTGGATTCAGTTACAGCGTGAGACAAATCACTTAAAAGGAGAAAATTGGTCCCCTTTCTTCCTCTTCAACAGATGAAGTGCATGATTATGCATTGTTACTGTCTAATACTTTCTACCTCATAAAAACGGAAATGAAAGAGCTGTAATTTCAAGAATTTGGAGATTATTTTTATGGCATGTTTGCTTTATTGGGTAGTATACACTGGAGAGTGACAGGATAGACTGAGGGGGTAGAGAGAAAGGAGGTGAAATGCAACATTGGCCCGCTGCCAGACTTAAACTCATAATGTTGTGAGAACATGGTACTGGCTTTGATCAGCTATTCCATGGAGCACCCACTATTTAATTTTTTGCCAAGAAACAGTGTTAGATTTATGTTTAGAGAGTAATTACATGCAACAGAATATAGCCTTGCCTTGTTTTTGTATAATATAAACCGTACGGTGAATATGCCACTGAGTGGTTTTTGGGTGTATAGTAGAGTTGTTGGGATTTGACTGCTGGTCTTTGAAGAAGGAAGTCATTCCCTGTGACATTTACTCCCCGTAGTAAAAACCCTCCTATCCACTCTCCTCTGTGAAACTGATCCCACTGGTCGTTTCCTCTGTTGGTCTTAACTATTTCCTCTTCCTGTCTGAGAGTAGGCTCTGGGGAGCAGTGCTGTGGCATAGAAGAGCTCTCAGCTGATTGGAGGAGACAAGCTCACTTTACAGGGACCTACATTAAATGAAACTGATTCATTGGTTTAGATAAGTGATGCTCATGAGCACAACATCACATGTCCACCATGTGGAGTAAACTAAAAAACTAGGGTGAAAGCTCTTGGGCTGGCAGTTCAAGGTTTCAATACTATTTTACTTTTATTTTAAAAAGATAATAACTACTGTATTTCTGCCCTCCACTGGCGTACTGTGCACTGTTATATGACAGAATGAAATGTTCAGACCACTGGAACGTTGTCAAATTTAGCTATGAAACCCGAGCATATAGTTGCCGTCCTGTTTTCTCCATTCTCCAAAACGGCAGATGAAAAACAGTCCTGTTTTCATCTGTGTGACAATGTATTTTTTTAGATATTCCAATGGGTTTTTAAATGGGTTTGTAAGAAGCAGTGGCATTTTTACAGTCCATACATCGAATCCTTCAATTCATTTGAAAAGTTCTAAATCACCAAATTTGGACATGCATGGTTTTCACTGAACAGCAATGATGTACATTGCATATTGTGTATATTATACGCAGCCTGCATGCTTGTACATCAAGTGTTTAATCAAATGCTCCAGAAATGTTACTTAATGGGCCTCGTGGTGGATTGTTTTGTAAACTCCTGTTTCCAAAGTCATTCTGTATTGTAATTGCTAATATGTAAAAAACATGTTTTACTTTGAGTAAATAAATATAGGGTGCTCATATACTGGCACATCACCTGGCTCCTTTACCTTTCTCTGCTTCCAGAGTGTCATTTCCCATTTCCTGTCTGTCACCCCTCCGCCCCCAACCGGCTGCAGCAGGCCCTTTCCTCCACCCTCTGCCACCCCCGCTTTTAATCACACCAGGTTAATTAAAAGGCCGTCGAGCCTTTCTGCGGCCTGCCCCCCTGGCTTTATTACCCCCCCCCCCCCTCCCCCCCTGCTGTATACAGTGACTGCCCCTCAATGCACACACACACACACACACACACACACACACACACAAAGTTCAATGTCATTAATTGGTCACCATTTGAATATTAAGTGAAGAACTCTGTTAATTAACAGGATAATAAAGTGCTGCTGGCTGGAAGGCGGTAGACAGTAAGAGGGAGGGAGCAAGGGATGGAGAGAGGACAGGCTGCGGAAATGGAGGGCATATGGCGAGAGAGAGGAGGAGGTAGAGAGAGAGAGAGTGAGGCTGGTTGCGGGGTGATAAGAGGGAGAGAGAGACGTCCATGGGTAAAGGTCTGGCAGTTGTAATTTGCGGAGAGCCGCGTTAATTGTCATAACCTTTTAAATGGCAGAGTTTATCGGAGTCCTCTAAATGTCCCCGCGTATCGCCACGGCAACCCTGGGCCTGCCACACTCCGATTGGCTGCCGCTGACGAGCACTTAAGCTTGATGAGTTTTCAGGCAAAAACTAAATGATAAAATTGGAAGAAAAAAAGAAAATATATATATATATATATATATATATATATGCTGTATATGTCAGCTAGGTTTTGTGTATATGAGTGTGTGTGTGTGTGTGTGTGTGTGTGTGTGTGTGTGTGTGTGTGTGTGTGTGATAGTATGTCTGCATGTGTTTGAGACAATGTTTTTAATTTAGTGTTTTTTTTTTTTTACCTCCACATTGACTGACACTCGCTAATTGCTCGACTAGAATGCGCCACTTTTTTTTTTTCTTCTTCTTTTTTCCATTTTTTGATTTATGTTTGTTTTTGTACAGCCGAGCTATAATTCAAATGCAAATGAACAAGAACGGGAGAGGTGTTTTTGGAACGGTTAGGACAATCATAATGGCTCAGAAAAAAGGGGGCCGGTAGTTAGCGGCACAGCTCCCTAGGGGCCTCATTTAGCTGCCATTTGTTAGGAAATGACGCTATATTTGTTCCTGGATACAGACTTCACAGACAGCGAGAAAGAGAAAACACCAAAAACATGTCACAGTCAAAGTCGAGCTCGCCAACACACCGCTATTGTTCCTCCGTGCTTTAGCAAAAGTCATGTGGGTGTACACCAGTTTGGGTGGATGTCCTCTTTAAATGTGAGCCAAATCAATTGAAGTGAATGGGCAGATGGGGGTGGTAGTGACAGGGACTTGCAAAAAGTGTGTGAAGTGAAGATGGTACAAAGACTGCCTCTTATTTGATTAGCCTGTGTAGAGAAATGAAAATGAAAGCCCTGGCAACGGCATCTGCAGCTAACACTGTCAGCTATATCTGACATCATCCCTAAGGGATGGCCTGCCTGTGTGTTTGTCTGTGTATGCACATTACTTTCTGTGTCTGCATGTGTGTTTCTGTTTATGTGGGCAAGAGTGAATGCTTGCTTGTGGCTGTGTGTGTGTGTGTGTGTGTGTGTGTGTGTGTGTGTGTGTGTGTGTGTGTATGTATGTGTGTCCTGTGTTGGAGCTCTGGTCCTCTCTTGTAGTGTCTTTGTGCTAAAGGTCAGGGGGATTGCTGAGATAGAATCCAATCTGAAGGACACAGCACTAGAACAGCCCCTGCTACAAATGGACCCATTAAGGCTACATACATACACACACACACACACACACACACACACACACACACACACAAAATCTCTCTCTCACATAGCTCACAGGTGAATAGGTATACACACACACAGGCATCTTTGCATACACATATTCACATACAGCAACGGTTTCCATTCTAATGTCACCTTTCCTGTGATGATAATAATAGACTGTGCCCTGGAATAAATGCCCATCATTTACACGCCGTCTAACCAACACACTTATAAAAGGCAGTTGCAGGAGACCGAAGTAGGTCTGCCCTATAATATATTTACAGAATATCTGACATAATCAGAATATAACTGCAATGTTTTCCAAATATTCTGGAATGGATCAAAAGATGTAAGTGTCAAGAAAACATGAAAGACAAGCACATCATAACCAAATGTTGATTTGTCACATTTTCAGAACACGGTGTAGCTCGCTTTCACTGTTGATTGTTGTTTTAGTTATGGTTTAGTCAGTCTGATTGATGTGAGCATGTGTGTGGATCTGTAAGTCTGAACCAATGTGTGTGTGAACGTGGGGTGTTGAATATGGATGTGTGCCCCCCATCAGTTAAAATGCTGCCTTTAACAGTAATTACCGGTAGAGAGCAGGGCATACACACATAAAGACATTAATATACAGCAGGAAACACACTTCCTCACTTCTTACCTCTTCCTGACCCTACCATCACACTTTCTTTTCCTAGTGACTGACCTAGTATATCTGAGTAGGTGTATGCAAGAAAGAGTGTGCTTCTCAGGGACTTGCCCAATGGACACCAGAGACTCCCTGTCCTTGAGGTAATGTGGCAGGTGGTGCCAAATGCACTAAGGTTCATGTTGTGTTTGTGCGTGCGTGTGTGTGTGTGTGTGTGTGTGTGTGTGTGTGTGTGTGTGTGTGTATGGTTAGGCAGTGTGTTTAGGGGAGGGGGATTATGGGCCTCTCTCCTAAAGACATGCAATTAAGCTTAATTTTTAATGAATATTAATGGCATTAGCGTGAGATTTTGTGGAGATGTGCATCTGCCAAGGTGCAGGGGAAAAAGGGGGATGACTAATTCATTTGGTAGTCATGAGGAGAACGGCTGGAGACAGGGAGGGAGAGAGGGATGGAGAAATTGAGGTGGGATGGGAAGGTAAAGGGGGATGAAGGGTGTGATAGGAAAAGAGAGAGTGATGGATAAGAAGAAATAGATGGGGATGGAGTGTGAGGGATGTGAGAGGTGTGGAGAAAGGAAGAGATTAATGAAGAGAGGGGATGGACAGAGAGGAAGAAGAGAGATTGAAGTGGAGTGATGCAGAGTGAAGGAGCAGTTAACACTGAGAGGAGAGAATGGATGTTAAGGGAAGGTAGGAGCAAAAAAATGAAAATGCGATGTAAATGTAATTAGGACAAAAGTTTGGAAAAGCACAGCCAACACCGAAAATAACAGAGGATGTGAGTAAGAGATGCTGAGAAATGTATTTGACCCCTATGATAAAGCGAGAGCCAGTGTGTGACAACAACACTGACATCTGCACATAAAGTTTATAAAAGCAAGATAGCCCAGAGCAGACAAAGGCGGTGGAAAAAAAGGATTAAAAAGCATGCATGTTAAAATGTTCAAAAAATAAAGCTGAAATATATTGTCAAGTAACTCACATCTTTTTCTCACTGTTTAAAAAAAAAAAAGGAGATTGAGACAGATGTCAGCCAAAATCAGCTTAACGTTATGGCTGTGAATTTAGCTCCTGCTGCTTTCTGTTGTGTCAAGTGGTGGCATCAAATGTTCTTGCTTGCTGTCATGACAGTTTTAGTGCCTGTTTTCCGAAGCAATTAAACTCATACAAGCAAAGCGAAGCAACATTTCACCTTCCTCCCTGCTTGAATATAGAGGTAAAAAGTGTGCAGTGCAACCAACCAAAAAGGCTCAGTACAACATTTTTAAATTAGGTGTGATCCAAAAAAGAAAGGATATATCAAATTGGTTGTATGTCATAGTTGGAAATACTGTTTGGGGCAGCATTGGGACCTAGATTTCAGGTCCCCTATCATGCTCATTTTTAAGTTCATATTTGTGTTCTACTGGAACATGTTTACATGCTTAAATGTTCAGAAAACAAAACACATACACATCAGTTTCCTCATACTGTCTGTCTGAATATACCTGTATTCACCCTCTGTCTGAAACGCTCCATTTAAGTGCCTGCCCCCCTTCTGAAAAAGCCCAGTCTGGTCTGATTGGTCAGTGTTTCCGGGTCTTTCACATCTGCTTTCTTGGCGTCTCTCTGCACCGTCATTGCAGCCGGGAAATGACTGTAACGGCACTGTAGCGGCACTTTCTACCTTATAATAGTGATGTTGTGACGGCTCGTTTAAAGACACAGTTTCTGAATACGGGCTGTGTGCGTTTCTCTGTGGATTGAGCGTTCTGATACTTTTACACTATTTATATAGCACCTTGACCTGCTTTATAATAAAAGAAAAGACATCTAACTTTTTACAATATGGGACCTAAATAGCTAAAATGCTAGTTCTAGCTAGTTCTCCATAGCACAACTTGACCTCTGAACTCTTTCGTTTCTCTTCAACAAAGTCATACTGACACAGTTCAAAAAATTAAACTACAAACCGGAAACTTAGTCAGTGCAAGTCTCATATTCCAAACAATCGTCAGCACACAAGTTTCTGCTTTCCAAACATTTCACACCTACCGACTGACTCCCGTTCCTTAGTGGCTGGGATTAACACGGTGCTGCAATATTGATTTGCGTCCGCATAAAGCCTCTTCGGCTCTATATATTACACCACATTCAGCAGTCATCTATTCAATCAAATCTAATATTACACTGCCTCTCCACACAGCTGTCTAATAGCATTTAACTCACAGTTTGATTCCTGCATTCCCTCATGTACTTCAAACGCTTGCGTTCAATATCCTTCATTCGTTTCTACTATGCCAAGAAGTCTTTTGAAAAGCACGGAATGAATGAGCGTGTCTCTGTGTGTGCGTGTGTATATGTGTGTGTGAAGACAGGATTAGCTGTGGCCTAAGGCTTAAGGTATGGAGTGGAGTGTATTTTAGAAGCTTCTAAATTAGCTGGGAAATGGGATTTTGAGACAATGGACTGGAGAAAACTCAAATGAAAGGATGCTCTCGCAGCACTCCTTCATTTGCCTCTGATGTTCTCTTGCGCTTGCTTTTTCTAGTCTTTTTTCACCGTTGGTTCTCTCTTCATTTCTTCTCTCTCTCTCTCTCTCGCTCTCTCTCTCTCTCTCCCTCTCCATGTGCTTTCCTACCTTCTCCTTTTCCCCTTCCCTATCTCATTTGCATCTCACCTTCTGTATTTCTCTGTCAGCATCTGCCCTCGCTCCTCCCAGTCTCTGTTTCTATCTCTCTCACCCTCTGTCCATATTACAGTTGACAGTGGTGATGTAAGAATGTGAGTGCAAACAGCAGTATGAGGCTAACCTAATTTTGACCCATATGAAATGGGTATCCCCTCAAGTATGCACACACACACACACACACACACACACACACACACACACACACACACACACACACACACACACACACTCTTCCATGCCTGAGTAAATATTGGACTTGGTCTGCAGCCACTCTTCTGTTCCCATTTCAACTGTCAGTCCATCCATGTGTGCATTTTTATCTGTGAACTAAAGTGTGTGTGTGTGTGTGTGTGTGTGTGTCCATCTATCAGAAAGCCACCACACATCTCCTGGCCTCTCTTTCTTGTTCTGCTCCCGCCCCTCTTCCCTCCTTCCCTGGGCCGTTA